>NC_143044.1:59615000-59762500 GCF_057628025.1 Oncorhynchus mykiss | reverse complement strand
CAGAGCTCCCATAATTCAATACAGAGAGAACCATCGCTCAATAGCAGTTTTTTTCTCTCCAACCGTTCCCTGCACTCATTCTTACACTCCGTGTGATATGAATTCAGCCCTGAACTCCATTAGTTGTTGTCAAAAGGCAGAGTGACGTCAGAGATGGTGTAGAAACAGGAGAGAGAGTCCAGAACTCTTGGGGTTGCATAATGTCATGCGTCATACCTGACTCATTGAGAGGAGCGATCAGATACTACCTTTAAAGATTGGAGATGGAGTGATGCTTATCTGTGTGTGTGTGTGTGTGTGTGTGTGTGTGTGTGTGTGTGTGTGTGTGTGTGTGTGTGTGTGTGTGTGTGTGTGTGTGTGTGTGTGTGTGTGTGTGTGTGTGTGTGTGTGTGTGTGAAAATAGTGCTGTGAATTATTGAATGTTTTGGGTGTGGTGGAAGCTGGTAGCTAGCGTGCCCCTGTCTTAGATGGATTCCTCCACAGACTTCCCAGATCCCTGCTCTGCCTGCCCGCTGTGCCCTTCTTCCTCCTGGCTAGCCATGATTGGCTGAGATAATGAAGGGGTAGGAAATGCCAAAGAGATTAGATTCTGATTGGTCTGTGATGTCACAGTGGCTTCTTCGCAAACTCCAGGTGCTGCTGTGGTCAGATGACTTGGAAATAGAGCTCTTTGGCCACGCACACTTAGTGGTGGGTTTGCATTTGAAAAAAATGACATTTATGTCAGAAAAATACCTCATACCTACTGTAAAATCTGGTAGTGGATTAATGATGTTATGGTATAATATGGTAGTGGATTAATGATGTTATGGTATAATATGGTAGTGGATTAATGATGTTATGGTAAAATATGGTAGTGGATTAATGATGTTATGGTATAATATGGTAGTGGATTAATGATGTTATGGTATAATATGGTAGTGGGTCATTGATGTTATGGTAGAATATGGTAGTGGATTAATGATGTTATGGTAGAATATGGTAGTGGGTCATTGATGTTATGGTAGAATATTGTAGTGGATCATTGATGTTATGGTAGAATATGGTAGTGGATTAATGATGTTGTGGTAGAATATGGTGGTGATGTTATGGTAGTGGATCATTGATGTTATGGTAGAATATGGTAGTGGGTCATTGATGTTATGGTAGAATATGGTAGTGGATTAATGATGTTATGGTAGAATATGGTAGTGGATTAATGATGTTATGGTAAAATATGGTAGTGGATCATTGATGTTATGGTAGAATATGGTAGTGGGTCATTGATGTTATGGTAGAATATGGTAGTGGGTCATTGATGTTATGGTAGAATATGGTAGTGGGTCATTGATGTTATGGTAGAATATGGTAGTGGATCATTGATGTTATGGTAGAATATGGTAGTGGGTCATTGATGTTATGGTAGAATATGGTAGTGGGTCATTGATGTTATGGTAGAATATGGTAGTGGATCATTGATGTTATGGTAGAATATGGTAGTGGGTCATTGATGTTATGGTAGAATATGGTAGTGGGTCATTGATGTTATGGTAGAATATGGTAGTGGGTCATTGATGTTCTGGTAGAATATGGTAGTGGGTCATTGATGTTCTGGTAGAATATGGTAGTGGGTCATTGATGTTATGGTAGAATATGGTAGTGGGTCATTGATGTTATGGTATAATATGGTAGTGGATCATTGATGTTATGTTATGGTATAATATGGTAGTGGGTCATTGATGTTATGGTAAAATATGGTAGTGGGTCATTGATGTTCTGGTAGAATATGGTAGTGGGTCATTGATGTTCTGGTAGAATATGGTAGTGGGTCATTGATGTTATGGTAGAATATGGTAGTGGGTCATTGATGTTCTGGTAAAATATGGTAGTGGGTCATTGATGTTCTGGTATAATATGGTAGTGGATCATTGATGTTATGTTATGGTATAATATGGTAGTGGGTCATTGATGTTATGGTAAAATATGGTAGTGGGTCATTGATGTTATGGTAGAATATGGTAGTGGGTCATTGATGATATGGTAGAATATGGTAGTGGGTCATTGATGTTCTGGTAAAATATGGTAGTGGGTCATTGATGTTCTGGTATAATATGGTAGTGGATCATTGATGTTATGTTATGGTATAATATGGTAGTGGGTCATTGATGTTATGGTAAAATATGGTAGTGGGTCATTGATGTTCTGGTATAATATGGTAGTGGATTATTGATGTTATGGTAGAATATGGTAGTGGATCATTGATGTTATGGTATAATATGGTAGTGGATCATTGATGTTATGGTATAATATGGTAGTGGGTCATTGATGTTATGGTAGAATATGGTAGTGGATCATTGATGTTATGGTAAAATATGGTAGTGGGTTAATGATGTTATGGTAGAATATGGTAGTGGGTCATTGATGTTCTGGTAGAATATGGTAGTGGATCATTGATGTTATGGTATAATATGGTAGTGGGTCATTGATGTTATGGTAAAATATGGTAGTGGGTCATTGATGTTATGGTAGAATATGGTAGTGGATCATTGATGTTCTGGTATAATATGGTAGTGGATCATTGATGTTATGGTAGAATATGGTAGTGGATTAATGATGTTATGGTAGAATATGGTAGCGGATCATTGATGTTATGGTAGAATATGGTAGTGGGTCATTGATGTTATGGTAGAATATGGTAGTGGGTCATTGATGTTATGGTAGAATATGGTAGCGGATCATTGATGTTATGGTATAATATGGTAGTGGATCATTGATGTTATGGTAGAATATGGTAGTGGATCATTGATGTTATGGTAGAATATGGTAGTGGATCATTGATGTTATGGTAAAATATGGTAGTGGATTAATGATGTTCTGGTAGTGGATCATTGATGTTCTGGTATAATATGGTAGTGGATTAATGATGTTATGGTAGTGGATCATTGATGTTCTGGTATAATATGGTAGTGGGTCATTGATGTTCTGGTAGAATATGGTAGTGGATCATTGATGTTCTGGTATAATATGGTAGTGGATCATTGATGTTATGGTAGAATATGGTAGTGGATTAATGATGTTATGGTATAATATGGTAGTGGGTCATTGATGTTATGGTAGAATATGGTAGTGGATTAATGATGTTATGGTAGTGGATCATTGATGTTCTGGTATAATATGGTAGTGGGTCATTGATGTTCTGGTAGAATATGGTAGTGGATCATTGATGTTCTGGTATAATATGGTAGTGGATCATTGATGTTATGGTATAATATGGTAGTGGATTAATGATGTTATGGTATAATATGGTAGTGGATTAATGATGTTATGGTAAAATATGGTAGTGGATTAATGATGTTATGGTATAATATGGTAGTGGATTAATGATGTTATGGTATAATATGGTAGTGGGTCATTGATGTTATGGTAGAATATGGTAGTGGATTAATGATGTTATGGTAGAATATGGTAGTGGGTCATTGATGTTATGGTAGAATATGGTAGTGGATCATTGATGTTATGGTAGAATATGGTAGTGGATTAATGATGTTGTGGTAGAATATGGTGGTGATGTTATGGTAGTGGATCATTGATGTTATGGTAGAATATGGTAGTGGGTCATTGATGTTATGGTAGAATATGGTAGTGGATTAATGATGTTATGGTAGAATATGGTAGTGGATTAATGATGTTATGGTAAAATATGGTTGTGGATCATTGATGTTATGGTAGAATATGGTAGTGGGTCATTGATGTTATGGTAGAATATGGTAGTGGGTCATTGATGTTATGGTAGAATATGGTAGTGGGTCATTGATGTTGTGGTAGAATATGGTAGTGGATCATTGATGTTATGGTAGAATATGGTAGTGGATCATTGATGTTATGGTAGAATATGGTAGTGGGTCATTGATGTTATGGTAGAATATGGTAGTGGGTCATTGATGTTATGGTAGAATATGGTAGTGGATCATTGATGTTATGGTAGAATATGGTAGTGGGTCATTGATGATATGGTAGTGGGTCATTGATGTTATGGTAGAATATGGTAGTGGGTCATTGATGTTCTGGTAGAATATGGTAGTGGGTCATTGATGTTCTGGTAGAATATGGTAGTGGGTCATTGATGTTATGGTAGAATATGGTAGTGGGTCATTGATGTTATGGTATAATATGGTAGTGGGTCATTGATGTTATGGTAGAATATGGTAGTGGGTCATTGATGTTCTGGTAAAATATGGTAGTGGGTCATTGATGTTCTGGTATAATATGGTAGTGGATCATTGATGTTATGTTATGGTATAATATGGTAGTGGGTCATTGATGTTATGGTAAAATATGGTAGTGGGTCATTGATGTTCTGGTATAATATGGTAGTGGATCATTGATGTTATGTTATGGTATAATATGGTAGTGGGTCATTGATGTTATGGTAAAATATGGTAGTGGGTCATTGATGTTCTGGTATAATATGGTAGTGGATCATTGATGTTATGTTATGGTAAAATATGGTAGTGGGTCATTGATGTTATGGTAAAATATGGTAGTGGGTCATTGATGTTCTGGTATAATATGGTAGTGGATTATTGATGTTATGGTAGAATATGGTAGTGGATCATTGATGTTATGGTATAATATGGTAGTGGATCATTGATGTTATGGTATAATATGGTAGTGGGTCATTGATGTTATGGTAGAATATGGTAGTGGATCATTGATGTTATGGTAAAATATGGTAGTGGGTTAATGATGTTATGGTAGAATATGGTAGTGGGTCATTGATGTTCTGGTAGAATATGGTAGTGGATCATTGATGTTATGGTATAATATGGTAGTGGGTCATTGATGTTATGGTATAATATGGTAGTGGGTCATTGATGTTATGGTAGAATATGGTAGTGGATCATTGATGTTCTGGTATAATATGGTAGTGGATCATTGATGTTATGGTAGAATATGGTAGTGGATTAATGATGTTATGGTAGAATATGGTAGCGGATCATTGATGTTATGGTAGAATATGGTAGTGGGTCATTGATGTTATGGTAGAATATGGTAGTGGGTCATTGATGTTATGGTAGAATATGGTAGCGGATCATTGATGTTATGGTATAATATGGTAGTGGATCATTGATGTTATGGTAGAATATGGTAGTGGATCATTGATGTTATGGTAGAATATGGTAGTGGATCATTGATGTTATGGTAGAATATGGTAGCGGATCATTGATGTTATGGTATAATATGGTAGTGGATCATTGATGTTATGGTAGAATATGGTAGTGGATCATTGATGTTATGGTAGAATATGGTAGTGGATCATTGATGTTATGGTAAAATATGGTAGTGGATTAATGGTGTTCTGGTAGTGGATCATTGATGTTATGGTATAATATGGTAGTGGATTAATGATGTTATGGTAGTGGATCATTGATGTTCTGGTATAATATGGTAGTGGATTAATGATGTTATGGTAGTCGATCATTGATGTTATGGTAGAATATGGTAGTGGGTCATTGATGTTCTGGTAGAATATGGTAGTGGATCATTGATGTTCTGGTATAATATGGTAGTGGATCATTGATGTTATGGTAGAATATGGTAGTGGGTCATTGATGTTCTGGTATAATATGGTAGTGGATTAATGATGTTATGTTATAATATGGTAGCGGATCATTGATGTTATGTTATAATATGGTAGTGGGTCATTGATGTTATGTTATAATATGGTAGTGGGTCATTGATGTTATGGTAGAATATGGTAGTGGGCCATTGATGTTATGGTAGAATATGGTAGTGGATTAATGATGTTATGGTAGAATATGGTAGTGGGTCATTGATGTTATGTTATAATATGGTAGTGGATCATTGATGTTATGTTATAATATGGTAGTGGATCATTGATGTTATGGTAGAATATGGTAGTGGGTCATTGATGTTATGGTATAATATGGTAGTGGATCATTGATGTTATGTTATAATATGGTAGTGGGTCATTGATGTTATGGTATAATATGGTAGTGGATCATTGATGTTATGTTATGGTATAATATGGTAGTGGGTCATTGATGTTCTGGTAGAATATGGTAGTGGATCATTGATGTTATGTTATGGTAGTGGATCATTGATGTTCTGGTAAAATATGGTAGTGGGTCATTGATGTTATGGTATAATATGGTAGTGGGTCATTGATGTTATGGTAGAATATGGTAGTGGATCATTGATGTTATGGGGCTATTTGTCTTCCACTGGTCCTGGGGGTCTTGTTTAAGGTCAACAGCATCATGAACTTTACCAAGTACCAGGACACTTTAGCCCAAAACGTGGTTGCCTGAAAATGGGCCCCAAGTAGATCTTCCATCAAGACAACAACCCCAAGCACATGGGGGCGGCAGGGTAGTCTAGTGGTTAGAGCGTTGGACTAGTAACCGAAAGGTTGCGAGATGGAATCTCTGAGCTGACAAGGTAAAAATCTGTTGTTCTGTGACACTGAGGCCGAGCCAATCATCCTCTCAGCTGAGAGGCCTCTTTTGTTCCCCCTGATCAAGGCAGTGTTCCCCGGTAGGCCATCATTGTAAATAAGAGTTTGTTCTTAACTGACTTGCCTAGTTAAATACATTTTTTTCCCCTGCTCTAATTACGTTGGTAACCAGTTTATAACAGCAATAAGGCTCCTCTGGGTTGTGAAATATGGTCAGTATACCACAGCTAACAGGTGTATCCAGGCACTCCGCGTTGCGTCGTGCTTAAGTACAGCCCTTAGCAGTGGTATATTGGTGATATACCACACCCCATCATGCCTTACTGCTTAAATATATCACAAACCCCAAGGTGCCTTATTGCTGTTATAAACTGGTTAACCGACATAAAACAAGCATGTTTGCATCATACCCGTTATATATTGTCTGATATACGCACAGTTGAACTACTGTTTCAGCCTATTAGCATCCAGGAACCAAACTAGCCAGTTTGATAAATATCGACATACACTGTTGAAAACATTCTAGTCTATAGATTTCCTCAGTGAAATATCAGCCTAACATAATCTCTTGTCTTCCTCCTCCTCCTCTTTCTCCTCCTTTTTCTCCTATTTCTCCTCATTCTCCTATTTCTCCTCATCCTCCCTTTTCTCCTCATCCTCCTCCTCTTTCTCCTAATCCTCCTCCTCATCCTCCTCTTTCTCCCCCTCCTCCTCGTCTTTCTCTTTCTCCTCCTCCTCGTCTTTCTCTTTCTCCTCCTCCTCGTCTTTCTCTTTCTCCTCCTCTTCCTCTTTCTCCTCCTCCTCATAATCCTCATCCTCCTCCTCCCTCCTCCTCCTCCTCATAATCCTCATCCTCCTCCTCCCTCCTCCTCCCTCCTCCTCCCTCCTCATCCTCCCTCCTCCCTCCTCATCCTCCTCTTTCTCCTCATCCTCCTCTTTCTCCTCCTCATCCTCCTCCTCCTCTCCTCCTCCTCCTCTCCTCCTCCTCCTCTTCCTCCTCCTCGTGTCCAGGGTCCTACTCAGTGGCATGTCCAGATCATCATGGAGAAGCTCCTGAGGACCGTCAACAGAACAGTCATCTCCATGGGCAGAGACTCTCCTCTCATTGTAAGTGACTCTTCGTCAAACCTCCCAAACCAACCTCGTGAACCTCCTAAAACTCTCTTCCTACTTCTTCCCTACTCTACTGTGTCTGTGAATCTGACAACCAGGATTTCAGGAAAAACCCTGGCAACTTCTGATAAAAGTTTCTAGAATTGTGCAACTCTAATCGTCCCTCTGCGACATCAACTTCAACCCACAGCACCACAGAGCGATAGAAACCGTGTTGTAAGTGAGTCGTCCCTCGACTCACACAGCTTCATGTAGATTCAGTCCAAAGGTTCCCTTGATCTGCCTCACTGCTCTCATCTGCTTGATGAGCCCCGACATGGCATATTTCAGTGTGTACCGTGTGTGTGTGTACCGTGTGTGTGTGTACCGTGTGTGTGTGTACCGTGTGTGTGTGTACCGTGTGTGTGTGTACCGTGTGTGTGTGTACCGTGTGTGTGTACCGTGTGTGTGTACCGTGTGTGTGTACCGTGTGTGTGTACCGTGTGTGTGTGTGTGTGTGTGTGTGTGTGTGTGTACCGTGTGTGTGTGTGTGTGTGTGTGCCGTGTGTGTGTGCCGTGTGTGTGTGTGTGTGTAACCCCACTACAGTCTGACTGTCTCTCCTTAGAGACCTACCTTAACCCCACTACAGTCTGACTGTCTCTTAGAGACCTACCTTAACCCCACTACAGTCTGACTGCCTCTCCTTAGAGACCTACCTTAACCCCACTACAGTCTGACTGCCTCTCCTTAGAGACCTACCTTAACCCCACTACAGTCTGACTGCCTCTCCTTAGAGACCTACCTTAACCCCACTACAGTCTGACTGCCTCTCCTTAGAGACCTACCTTAACCCCACTACAGTCTGACTGCCTCTCCTTAGAGACCTACCTTAACCCCACTACAGTCTGACTGTCTCTCCTTAGAGACCTACCTTAACCCCACTACAGTCTGACTGTCTCTTAGAGACCTACCTTAACCCCACTACAGTCTGACTGCCTCTCCTTAGAGACCTACCTTAACCCCACTACAGTCTGACTGCCTCTCCTTAGAGACCTACCTTAACCCCACTACAGTCTGACTGCCTCTCCTTAGAGACCTACCTTAACCCCACTACAGTCTGACTGCCTCTCCTTAGAGACCTACCTTAACCCCACTACAGTCTGACTGTCTCTTAGAGACCTACCTTAACCCCACTACAGTCTGACTGTCTCTTAGAGACCTACCTTAACCCCACTACAGTCTGACTGCCTCTCCTTAGAGACCTACCTTAACCCCACTACAGTCTGACTGCCTCTCCTTAGAGACCTACCTTAACCCCACTACAGTCTGACTGCCTCTCCTTAGAGACCTACCTCAACCCCACTACAGTCTGACTGCCTCTCCATAGAGACCTACCTTAACCCCACTACAGTCTGACTGTCTCTCCTTAGAGACCTACCTTAACCCCACTACAGTCTGACTGCCTCTCCTTAGAGACCTACCTTAACCCCACTACAGTCTGACTGTCTCTCCTTAGAGACCTACCTTAACCCCACTACAGTCTGACTGTCTCTTAGAGACCTACCTCAACCCCACTACAGTCTGACTGCCTCTCCATAGAGACCTGTGTGTGAGCCTCAACTCCCAGCCCTCTGTCTCTGTGAGCTGCTGTCCGTCGTTGCATTTAAAGCAGTCAGTCTGTTATTATGTAATGATCAATAAGAACAGGCTTGACTTTCGAACAGACCCGAGACCCAGTTAGACTGACTGCATCTAACTGACCTTGTTCTTCTGAGCTGAGTTGCAGGAAGCCACTTAGATGTACATTTATCCTTTAAATTTCTCTATTCTCCCTTTCCCCTCTCATTCTCCCTCTCTCTCCCATCTCATTCTCCCTCTCTCTCTCCCTCTCTCTCCCCTCTCTCTCCCCTCTCGTTCTCCCTCTCTCTCCCTCTCTCTCCCCTCTCTCTCCCCTCTCGTTCTCCCTCTCTCTCCCCTCTCATTCTCCCTCTCTCCCCTCTCATTCTCCCTCTCTCCCCTCTCATTCTCCCTCTCTCTCCGCTCTCATTCTCCCTCTCTCCCCTCTCATTCTCCCTCTCTCCCCTCTCATTCTCCCTCTCTCTCCCCTCTCATTCTCCCTCTCTCTCCCCTCTCATTCTCCCTCTCTCTCCCCTCTCATTCTGCCTCTCTCTCCCCTCTCATTCTGCCTCTCTCTCCCCTCTCATTCTCCCTCTCTCTCACCTCTCATTCTCCCTCTCTCTCCCCTCTCATTCTGCCTCTCATTCTCCCTCTCTCTCCCCTCTCATTCTGCCTCATTCTCCCTCTCTCCCCCCTTTCATTCTCCCTCTTTCTTCCTCTCTCCATCCTCAGTGTAATACAGCTCTGATTCCATCCTGATTGAAATACAGCTCTGATTCCATCCTGATTGTAATACAGCTCTGATTCCATCCTGATTGTAATTAGCTCTGATTCCATCCTCAGTTTAATACAGCTCTATTATATCCTCAGTGTAATACAGCTCTGATTCCATCCTCAGTTTAATACAGCTCTATTATATCCTCAGTTTAATACAGCTCTGATTCCATCCTCAGTTTAATGCAGCTCTGATTCCATCCTGATTGTAATACAGATCTGATTCTATCCTCAGTGTAATACAGCTCTGATTCCATCCTCAGTTTAATACAGCTCTGATTCCATCCTCAGTTTAATACAGCTCTATTATATCCTCAGTTTAATGCAGCTCTGATTCCATCCTGATTGTAATACAGATCTGATTCTATCCTCAGTGTAATACAACTCTGATTATATCCTCAGTTTAATTCAGCTCTGATTCCATCCTCAGTTTAATAAAGCTCTGATTCCATCCTCAGTTTAATACAGCTCTGATTCCATCCTGATTGTAATACTGCTCTGATTCCATCCTCAGTTTAATTCGGCTCTGATTCCATCCTCAGTTTAATAAAGCTCTGATTCCATCCTCAGTTTAATACAGCTCCGATTCCATCCTGATTGTAATTAGTTCTGATTCCATCCTCAGTTTAATTCAGCTCTGATTCCATCCTGATTGTAATACAGCCTGTCTGTAGTCCTGATTGTAATACAGCTCTGATTCCATCCTGATTGTAATACAGCTCTGATTCCATCCTCAGTTTAATAAAGCTTTGATTCCATCCTCAGTTTAATACAGCTCTGATTCCATCCTGATTGTAATACAGCTCTGATTCCATCCTCAGTTTAATACAACTCTGATTCCATCCTGATTGTAATACAGCTCTGATTCCATCCTCAGTTTAATTCAGCTCTGATTCCATCCTGATTGTAATACAGCTCTGATTCCATCCTCAGTTTAATACAGCTCTGATTCCATCCTGATTGTAATACAGCTCTGATTCCATCCTCAGTGTAATACAGCCTGTCTGTAGTCCTGATTGTAATACAGCTCTGATTCCATCCTGATTGCAATACAGCTCTTATTCCATCCTCACTTTAATACAGCTTTGATTCCATCCTCAGTTTAATTCAGCTCTGATTCCATCCTGGTTGTAATACAGCTCTGATTCCATCCTCAGTTTAATACAGCTCTGATTCCATCCTGATTGTAATACAGCTCTGATTCCATCCTCAGTGTAATACAGCCTGTCTGTAGTCCTGATTGTAATACAGCTCTGATTCCATCCTGATTTTAATACAGCTCTGATTCCATCCTCAGTTTAATTCAGCTCTGATTCCATCCTGATTGTAATTAGTTCTGATTCCATCCTGATTGTAATACAGCTCTGATTCCATCCTCAGTTTAATACAGCTCTGATTCCATCCTCAGTTTAATACAGCTCTGATTCCATCCTCAGTTTAATACAGCTCTGATTCCATCCTCAGTTTAATACAGCTCTGATTCTATCCTGATTGTAATACAGCTCTGATTCCATCCTCAGTTTAATACAGCTCTGATTCCATCCTCAGTTTAATACTGCTCTGATTCTATCCTGATTGTAATACCGCTCTGATTCCATCCTCAGTTTAATACAGCTCTGATTCCATCCTCAGTTTAATACAGCTCTGATTCCATCCTGATTGTAATACAGCTCTGATTCCATCCTCAGTTTAATTCAGCTCTGATTCCATCCTGATTGTAATTAGTTCTGATTCCATCCTGATTGTAATACAGCTCTGATTCCATCCTCAGTTTAATACAGCTCTGATTCCATCCTCAGTTTAATACAGCTCTGATTCCATCCTCAGTTTAATACAGCTCTGATTCCATCCTCAGTTTAATACAGCTCTGATTCCATCCTCAGTTTAATACAGCTCTGATTCCATCCTCAGTTTAATACAGCTCTGATTCCATCCTCAGTTTAATACAGCTCTGATTCTATCCTGATTGTAATTAGTTCTGATTCCATCCTGATTGTAATACAGCTCTGATTCCATCCTCAGTGTAATACAGCTCTGATTCTATCCTGATTGTAATTACTTCTGATTCTGTCCTTAGTTTAATACAGCCTGTCTGTAGTCCTGATTGTAATACAGCCTGTCTGTTGTCCTGATTGTAATACAGCCTGTCTGTAGTCCTGATTGTAATACAGCCTGTCTGTAGTCCTGATTGTAATACAGCCTGTCTGTAGTCCTGATTGTAATACAGCCTGTCTGTAGTCCTGATTGTAATACAGCCTGTCTGTCCTCCACCACTTCACGCTACCCACAGTACTGCAGCAGGACACACATAGAAAGCAGAATCATAGTGAGATATGGCGCTGCATCATAATGTCTTGATGCAGACGAGCAGCGCCCTGCGTTCCCTCGTAGAGATGAACACACAACGTGTAGTCCTTTCCAGACCCGTCTTCCAGCTGCCTGCTGTGTCAGTTGGTTTTAAAACCTGCATCGTATTACTAGTATCTCTATCACTACCTACCAACACCGCATAATATAACATTTACAATGGATTAGTAAATAGTTTATTCATTTATTAATCATTACATCATTAAGATAGTTATTTATAAACCATTTATAAACCACATTTTGACGTATTTCCTTGTCTGTTCCAAAGGCTAGAACTGAGATGGGGGGGGGGGGGGGGGTGGAAAAATAAATATTTTTTTCCCATAATGCCCCTTCTTCCTGGAACATGCTTCTGAAGATTGTAAAGTTAGGAGAGTTAGTGTCCTTGTCTGTTTTTAAGACTCTGATTGACAACACTGTTTGTGATAACTGCAGTTGTTTCTAATCTTTAACCTGTGATACTTTGTCTTGTGTATTCTGTATTTCTCTGTCATGTTTTATGGACTCGCTGCTGTTTCCATGTTTTACCTTCTTGCCAGGTCTCCCTTCGCAAAATAGGTTTTTAGCCTCAATGGGATTTTACCTGGTGAAGTAAAGGTTCATGAACAATACGTAATAATGATTGGTAAGAACATTCATAAGATGTATATACTTATAAACCATTTACTATTGGGGCGGCAGGGTAGCCTAGTGGTTAGAGCGTTGGACTAGTAACCAGAAGGTTCCAAGTTCAAATCCCCGAGCTGACAAGGTACAAATCTGTCGTTCTGCCCCTGAACAGGCAGTTAACCCACTGTTCCCCCGTAGGCCGTCATTGAACATAATAATTTTTTCTTAACTGACTTGCCTTGTTAAATAAATATATTTTTGCGTGGCTCATCTCAAGTGCTATTTAGACTTTAGAAATGGTTTGAGTGACTGGTGTAATTTGTCACTAAAAGATGGACATGCCGTTGTTAAACATCCCAGCCAGTAGCTGATGCCCCTTGAGGTCTCAAAATGTCCCCTAGAACATATCAGTAGTGAACGTTATATATGATGCTGCCAACCCCGTGCTTCACGGTTGGGATGGTGTTCTTCGGCTTGCAAGACTCCCCCTTTTGTGATGCCACCACCCCCATGCTTCACGGTTGGGATGGTGTTCTTCGGCTTGCAAGACTCCCCCTTTTGTGATGCCACCACCCCCATGCTTCACGGTTGGGATGGTGTTCTTCGGCTTGCAAGACTCCCCCTTTTGTGATGCCACCACCCCCATGCTTCACGGTTGGGATGGTGTTCTTCGGCTTGCAAGACTCCCCCTTTTGTGATGCCACCACCCCCATGCTTCGCGGTTGGGATGGTGTTCTTCGGCTTGCAAGACTCCCCCTTTTTCCTCCAAACATAACGATGGTCGTTGTGGCCAAACAGTTCTATTTTCATTTCATCAGACCAGGAGGACATTTCTCCAAAAAGTACAGTCTTTGTCCCCATGTGCAGTTGCAAACCGTAGTCTGACTTTTTTATGGAGGTTTTGGAGCAGTGGCTTCTTCCTTGCTGAGCGGCCTTTCAGGTTCTGTTGATATAGGACTCATTTTTACTGTGGATATAGATACTTTTGTACCTGTTTCCTCCAGCATCTTCACAAGGTCCTTTGCTGTTATTCTGGGATTGATTTGTACTTTTCGCACCGAAGTACGTTCATCTCTAGGAGACAGAACGAGTCTCCTTCCTGAGCGGTATGACGGCAGCGTGGTCCCATGATGTTTATACTTGTGTACTATTGTTTGTACAGATGAATGTGGTACCTTCAGGCGTTTGGAAATTTCTCCCAAGGATGAACCAGACTTGTGGAGGTCTACAATCTTTTTTTTCTGAGGTCTTGGCTGATTTCTTTTGATTTTCCCATGATGTCAAGCAAAGAGGCACTGAGTTTGAAGGTAGGCCTTGAAATACATCCACAGGTACACCTCCAATTGACTCAAGTTATTAGCCTATCAGAAGCTTCTAAAGCCATGACATTTTCTGTAATTTTCCAAGCTGTTTAAAGGCACAGTCAACTTAGTGTATAGTTGTCTTCTGACCCACTGAAATTGTGATAGTGAATTATAAGTGAAATAATCTGTCTGTAAACAATTGTTGGAAAAATGACTTGTGTCATGCACAAAGTAGATGTCCTAACTGACTTGCCAAAACTATAGTTTGTTAACGAGAGATGTGTGGAGTGGTTGAAAAACGAGTTTTAATGACTCCAACCTAAGTGTATGTACATTTTCGACTTCAACTGTATGTTCTCCCCTCCTATGTTCCAAAATGTGGTGTGTTCTCTCTCTGTCATGTTGAGATCTTTGTTTCTGTGTGTTTCTATGTCATGTTGAGATCTTTGTTTCTGTGTGTCTCTCTGTCATGTTGAGATCTTTGTTTCTGTGTGTTTCTATGTCATGTTGGCATCTTTGTTTTGTAATGACCTTCATGAACACACTGCTAATTTTTCACATTTTATTTTTTTGTATATTAAATTCGTTCAGTTTTTGATATTTTAAAAACAGTATAAAATACACAGTATTGCACATAGTAAGTAAATCAATTGCACTTCTTTTAAGGTGTACGTACAGATGAGCACATATTTATATGGTTTATGCTACAGTACAACTATTGGAGGAGAATCCCACCCTCCTTCCATAATACAAGAGAGAGTGGTGCTGGTAATGAAGTACTTATCAGCTAACAGGAAGCAGAGAGAGAGTGGTGCTGGTTATGAAGTACTTATCAGCTAACAGGAAGCAGAGAGTGAGAGTGCATGGGGGCTGGCTGAGGAAGAATATAGAATATATACATCAGTATTATGTCAGCACTAATACCAGTCGTAAATCAGTACTAATATATGTATTATTAATGCCAGTAGTATATCAGTACTAATATATGTAGTACTAATACCAGTAGTATATCAGTACTAATACCAGTCGTATATCAGTACTAATATATGTAGTACTAATACCAGTCGTAAATCAGTACTAATATATGTATTATTAATGCCAGTAGTATATCAGTACTAATATATGTAGTACTAATACCAGTCGTAAATCAGTACTAATATATGTATTATTAATGCCAGTAGTATATCAGTACTAATATATGTAGTACTAATACCAGTAGTATATCAGTACTAATACCAGTCGTATATCAGTACTAATATATGTAGTACTAATACCAGTAGTATGTCAGTAGTATATCAGTACTAATACCAGTAGTACTAATACCAGTAGTATATCAGTACTAATGCCAGTAACATATCCAGTAGTATACCAGTTGTATTACAGTAGTATTCCACCCATACCAGTAGCAATCATACCAGTAGCAATCATACCATTAGTATACTATTAGTATACCATCCTTACCAGTAGTACTAATACCAGTATTGTACCAGTATGATACCAGTAGTATACCATCCCTACCAGTAGGACTACTACCAGTAGTATACCATCCCTACCAGTAGTACTAATACCAGTATTGTACCAGTAGTATATAACCAGTAGTACTAATACCAGTATTGTACCAGTAGTATATAACCAGTAGTACTAATACCAGTATTGTACCAGTAGTATATAACCAGTAGTACTAATACCAGTGTTGTACCAGTAGTATATAACCAGTAGTACTACTACCAGTAGTATACCATCCCTACCAGTAGTACTAATACCAGTATTGTACCAGCAGTATATAACCAGTAGTACTAATACAAGTATTGTACCAGTAGTACTAATACCAGTATTGTACCAGTAGTATATAACCAGTAGTAATAATACCAGTATTGTACCAGTAGTATTTAACCAGTAGTACTAACACCAGTATTGTACCAGTAGTATACCATCCCTACCAGTAGTACTAATACCAGTGTTGTACCAGTAGTACTAATACCAGTGTTGTACCAGTAGTACTAATACCAGTGTTGTACCAGCAGTACTAATACCAGTGTTGTACCAGTAGTATATAACCAGCATTACTAATACCAGTGTTGCACCAGTAGTATATAACCAGTAGTACTAATACCAGTATTGTACCAGTAGTACTAATACCAGTGTTGTACCAGTAGTACTAATACCAGTGTTGTACCAGTAGTACTAATACCAGTGTTGTACCAGTAGTATATAACCAGTAGTACTAATACCAGTATTGTACCAGTAGTATATAACCAGTAGTACTAATACCAGTATTGTACCAGTAGTATATAACCAGTAGTACTAATACCAGTATTGTACCCGTAGTATATAACCAGTAGTACTAATACCAGTATTGTACCAGTAGTATATAACCAGTAGTACTAATACCAGTGTTGTACCAGTAGTACTAATACCAGTGGTGTACCAGTAGTATATAACCAGTAGTACTAATACCAGTGTTGTACCAGTAGTATATAACCAGTAGTACTAATACCAGTGTTGTACCAGTAGTATATAACCAGTAGTACTAATACCAGTGTTGTACCAGTAGTATATAACCAGTAGTACTACTACCAGTGTTGTACCAGTAGTATATAACCAGTAGTACTAATACCAGTGTTGTACCAGTAGTATACATCCCTACACAGCAGTGTTATTGTGTGGTGTTGAGTTGTTTGGTAGCGTTGAATGATCTGTTTGCCCCTTTAGTTGAATCAAACCACTTTGACAGGTCTCCGTTGAACACTGTTCGTGTTTTGGCTTCATCCGGGACTCTGCAACTTAATAGTGTCATTCCTATAAAATCACTTAATAATGTCATTCCCTATACAATCACTTAATAATGTCCTTCCTGTAATGTATCTAGCCGCTGTAAAGCCCCGCTCTGTTTTAAGTTATTAGCCCTATTAGATGCTGTACAACATAATCAAATAAATGTCACCCTGTACACTCTTTCTAAAACAACGTACCTCTGTGCTGCGTGATACGAATGATTACTGTCCGTGGAGGTTGTTGACGATGATAAGGGTCTCGTCGTGTTTTAAAAACACGGTTCCATTTTAAATGTCCGTTTTTTGTTGTTGTTCTGTTTTTTTTATTTTATTTAAATGAAAAAAATCTATAAAATATCATCAGTGAATCTGTTGAAAAGTTTAAGTAAAAAGCATTTATTCAGTACTGCACCAAGGGTACAGACTGGCTGTATTCAGTACTGCACCAAGGCTACAGACTGGCTGTATTCAGTACTGCACCAAGGGTACAGACTGGCTGTATTCAGTACTGAACCAAGGCTACAGACTGGCTGTATTCAGTACTGTACCAAGGGTACAGACTGGCTGTATTCAGTACTGTACCAAGGCTACAGACTGGCTGTATTCAGTACTGCACCAAGGCTACAGACTGGCTGTATTCAGTACTGTACCAAGGCTACAGACTGGCTGTATTCAGTACTGCACCAAGGCTACAGACTGGCTGTATTCAGTACTGCACCAAGGCTACAGACTGGCTGTATTCAGTACTGCACCAAGGCTACAGACTGGCTGTATTCAGTACTGCACCAAGGCTACAGACTGGCTGTATTCAGTACTGCACCAAGGCTACAGACTGGCTGTATTCAGTACTGCACCAAGGCTACAGACTGGCTGTATTCAGTACTGTACCAAGGCTACAGACTGGCTGTATTCAGTACTGTACCAAGGCTATAGACTGGCTGTATTCAGTACTGTACCAAGGCTACAGACTGGCTGTATTCAGTACTGTACCAAGGCTACAGACTGGCTGTATTCAGTACTGTACCAAGGCTACAGACTGGCTGTATTCAGTACTGTACCAAGGCTACAGACTGGCTGCATTCAGTACTGTACCAAGGCTACAGACTGGCTGTATTCAGTACTGCACCAAGGCTACAGACTGGCTGTATTCAGTACTGTACCAAGGCTACAGACTGGCTGTATTCAGTACTGCACCAAGGCTACAGACTGGCTGTATTCAGTACTGCACCAAGGCTACAGACTGGCTGTATTCAGTACTGCACCAAGGCTACAGACTGGCTGTATTCAGTACTGCACCAAGGCTACAGACTGGCTGTATTCAGTACTGTACCAAGGCTACAGACTGGCTGTATTCAGTACTGTACCAAGGCTATAGACTGGCTGTATTCAGTACTGTACCAAGGCTACAGACTGGCTGTATTCAGTACTGTACCAAGGCTACAGACTGGCTGTATTCAGTACTGTACCAAGGCTACAGACTGGCTGTATTCAGTACTGTACCAAGGCTACAGACTGGCTGCATTCAGTACTGTACCAAGGCTACAGACTGGCTGTATTCAGTACTGCACCAAGGCTACAGACTGGCTGTATTCAGTACTGTACCAAGGCTACAGACTGTCTGTATTCAGTACTGTACCAAGGCTATAGACTGGCTGTATTCAGTACTGTACCAAGGCTACAGACTGGCTGTATTCAGTACTGCACCAAGGCTACAGACTGGCTGTATTCAGTACTGCACCAAGGCTACAGACTGGCTGTATTCAGTACTGTACCAAGGCTACAGACTGGCTGTTTTCAGTACTGTACCAAGGCTACAGACTGGCTGTATTCAGTACTGCACCAAGGCTACAGACTGGCTGTATTCAGTACTGTACCAAGGCTACAGACTGGCTGTATTCAGTACTGTACCAAGGCTACAGACTGGCTGTATTCAGTACTGCACCAAGGCTACAGACTGGCTGTATTCAGTACTGCACCAAGGCTACAGACTGGCTGTATTCAGTACTGCACCAAGGCTACAGACTGCCTGTATTCAGTACTGCACCAAGGCTACAGACTGGCTGTATTCAGTACTGCACCAAGGCTACAGACTGGCTGTATTCAGTACTGCACCAAGGCTACAGACTGGCTGTATTCAGTACTGCACCAAGGCTACAGACTGGCTGTATTCAGTACTGCACCAAGGCTACAGACTGGCTGTATTCAGTACTGCACCAAGGCTACAGACTGGCTGTATTCAGTACTGCACCAAGGCTACAGACTGGCTGTATTCAGTACTGAACCAAGGGTACAGACTGGCTGTATTCAGTACTGTACCAAGGCTACAGACTGGCTGTATTCAGTACTGTACCAAGGCTACAGACTGGCTGTATTCAGTACTGAACCAAGGCTACAGACTGGCTGTATTCAGTACTGTACCAAGGGTACAGACTGGCTGTATTCAGTACTGTACCAAGGCTACAGACTGGCTGTATTCAGTACTGTACCAAGGCTACAGACTGGCTGTATTCAGTACTGTACCAAGGCTACAGACTGGCTGTATTCAGTACTGTACCAAGGCTACAGACTGGCTGTATTCAGTACTGTACCAAGGCTACAGACTGGCTGTATTCAGTACTGTACCAAGGCTACAGACTGGCTGTATTCAGTACTGCACCAAGGCTACAGACTGGCTGTATTCAGTACTGCACCAAGGCTACAGACTGGCTGTATTCAGTACTGTACCAAGGCTACAGACTGGCTGTATTCAGTACTGTACCAAGGCTACAGACTGGCTGTATTCAGTACTGTACCAAGGCTACAGACTGGCTGTATTCAGTACTGTACCAAGGCTACAGACTGGCTGTATTCAGTACTGCACCAAGGCTACAGACTGGCTGTATTCAGAACTGTAGTTATGCTGTATTCCTCAATGGCTCCTTCAGGCCTCTTGGCTTTGCTTTTAGGAGGACATTCTAACTTCCACTTTAGTCAAATGCTCCTTTACAGTCGTCTCCCATTTGTCCCTGTGTGACTAGGTCAACATTTACCTGGAAGTTAGGATTCACTCTTTAGTCTGAAGTAGCATGATACTGGTGTTATACAATCAGGGATCTGTATGTGTCTCTGTGTGTGTGTCGGTGTCTATGTGTGTGTCGGTGTCTGTGTGTGTGCTGTGTTGGATTCTAATGCTAGGTGAGAGAACGGACACACACATCCTGGGTTCTAAGAGAATGATTCAGAGGTTGTGTGTGTTAGCGCATGAGAGAGAGAGGGAGAGAGAGAGGGAGAGAGACACAGGGCACCCCCTTCTTTGTCTACAAGAAATGTGTCCTTTTGTTCCTCGACCAAACAAATAGAAGATCAGCAGTAGAACGTAGAACGTAGTGAATCCATTCAGGTTCTTTGTGTTGTATTTTCCCATTAGGTCTGGACATTCCCTTTCACAGCAGTGTTTTGGGAACACAACAAAACCAACTCGGATATAACGTCATATATCCCCGTGTAGAAAAAAAAAAAAAAGTACATTGAGATGCCTCCAAACTTTGCAAACTTTTACAGTGCCTTGCGAAAGTATTCGGCCCCCTTGAACTTTGCGACCTTTTGCCACATTTCAGGCTTCAAACATAAAGATATAAAACTGTATTTTTTTGTGAAGAATAAACAACAAGTGGGACAAAATCATGAAGTGGAACGACATTTATTGGATATTTCAAACTTTTTTAACAAATCAAAAACTGAAAAATTGGGCGTGCAAAATTATTCAGCCCCCTTAAGTTAATACTTTGTATCGCCACCTTTTGCTGCGATTACAGCTGTAAGTCGCTTGGGGTATGGCTCTATCAGTTTTGCACATCGAGAGACTGACATTTTTTCCCCATTCCTCCTTGCAAAACAGCTCGAGCTCAGTGAGGTTGGATGGAGAGCATTTGTGAACAGCAGTTTTCAGTTCTTTCCACAGATTCTCGATTGGATTCAGGTCTGGACTTTGACTTGGCCATTCTAACACCTGGATATGTTTATTTTTGAACCATTCCATTGTAGATTTTGCTTTATGTTTTGGATCATTGTCTTGTTGGAAGACAAATCTCCGTCCCAGTCTCAGGTCTTTTGCAGACTCCATCAGGTTTTCTTCCAGAATGGTCCTGTATTTGGCTCCATCCATCTTCCCATCAATTTTAACCATCTTCCCTGTCCCTGCTGAAGAAAAGCAGGCCCAAACCATGATGCTGCCACCACCATGTTTGACAGTGGGGATGGTGTGTTCAGCTGTGTTGCTTTTACGCCAAACATAACGTTTTGCATTGTTGCCAAAAAGTTCAATTTTGGTTTCATCTGACCAGAGCACCTTCTTCCACATGTTTGGTGTGTCTCCCAGGTGGCTTGTGGCAAACCTTAACCGACACTTTTTATGGATATCTTTAAGAAATGGCTTTCTTCTTGCCACTCTTCCATAAAGGCCAGATTTGTGCAATATACGACTGATTGTTGTCCTATGGACAGAGTCTCCCACCTCAGCTGTAGATCTCTGCAGTTCATCCAGAGTGATCATGGGCCTCTTGGCTGCATCTCTGATCATTCTTCTCCTTGTATGAGCTGAAAGTTTAGAGGGACGGCCAGGTCTTGGTAGATTTGCAGTGGTCTGATACTCCTTCCATTTCAATATTATCGCTTGCACAGTGCTCCTTGGGATGTTTAAAGCTAGGGAAATCTTTTTGTATCCAAATCCGGCTTTAAACTTCTTCACAACAGTATCTCGGACCTGCCTGGTGTGTTCCTTGTTCTTCATGATGCTCTCTGCGCTTTTAACGGACCTCTGAGACTATCACAGTGCAGGTGCATTTATACGGAGACTTGATTACACACAGGTGGATTGTATTTATCATCATTAGTCATTTAGGTCAACATTGGATCATTCAGAGATCCTCACTGAACTTCTGGAGAGAGTTTGCTGCACTGAAAGTAAAGGGGCTGAATAATTTTGCACGCCCAATTTTTCAGTCTTTGATTTGTTAAAAAAGTTTGAAATATCCAATAAATGTCGTTCCACTTCATGATTGTGTCCCACTTGTTGTTGATTCTTCACAAAAAAATACAATTTTATATCTTTATGTTTGAAGCCTGAAATGAGGCAAAAGGTCGCAAAGTTCAAGGGGGCCGAATACTATCGCAAGGCACTGTATATATAGAAAAATCTGTTATTTTTTGTAGTCATCGTTTAATTTCAAAAGTCAATTTATGCAAAGAGACATGTAACTGCCAAAATAAAGGAAACACCAACATTAAAGTGTCTTAATTGGGTGTTGGGCCACCAGCAGCCAGAACAGCTTCAATCCACCTTGGTAGAGAATTGTATTTTTTTTTATTGTCATCCACTCCTATGAGGATAGAAACGCTTCCCCATTGGTTGATTGGCTGTGTGTTTACTGGCGTTTACCCTGCTCTCTAAGGGGCTGACTGGACCTAAACCATGCCAGGAGAATGACCCCCAAACCATAACAGAACCAGCAGAATCCTAATTTACTCCAAGTGTTTCCTTTATTCTGGCAGTTACATGCACATCATGTACATCTCCTTCGAGACTCGTCGTCCTGGGTCCGTTTCAGTTGTTCTGATCCGTGATGTCGTCCTCATTCTCTCCTTTGCTGTTAGACGATCCTAATACATTATTCATGATGATTATTGTCAAAATAGTTTTTAATTTTTTTTTATTTTTGAGTCACTGTGGAGAAAAGTCTTCCTGAACATCGTTGTTAAGTACGTTGTGCTTTAGCCGATATGCCGTTGATGTAGTTGTCAGAGAAGAAGAAGAAGGGAACGTCATGCTTGAGAACCGTCCACCTCCTCTCCATACCTCCAGCAATGTCAAAGAGATATACAATATACGACACGTTAACGACTCAGTCCCGAGGGAGATGGAGAGAGAGACGGTTGTTGCTGAACGAACCGATAAATCATTTCATTTGAATTCAAAACTCCCGTAGACTCCGTAGAGCTACACAATAAATAGATGTAAACGTGAGGGTAGAGGAAATCCTATTTCAGCTCGTCACCTTGTTCATCTGAAAATAAGTTGCCACGGTGTAATGTAATCCTCTGCTTCGGGAAATTAGATCGTTTTGAGGGCGGAAAACAGTGACTAAATATTCAAATTCTCTGTGGACGGGGGGACGGGTCCATATTTCATGTTTTTCTTTTTACAGATCCTGCCGCTCTTTCCAAAACCAAAAAAAACCCAGTTCAATAATATCCACTATTGTCATTATTAGAAGGGCTCACCAGTTTTAGATAGATTGAGGTTACCAGGCCATGAAAAAACCTTTCAGCGGGATTCTGTTTGTTTTGTTGTGATCCAAAATCCCCAAAAGATGAATAAATGGATAGATGTGATAAATCAAAGGTATCCAGCTGAATCAGAGTTCGGGTCTTCCTGTCTTCCGTAAATCCAATAGGTGCCGTCACTCCGACGCTCGTCCCTCGTCCCGCAGTGCAGACGGAGTCCTCAACTTGTTGCTCCTCTGTCTGACCTAAGACGACGACATTTGTTTTTTTGGGGGGGATATTAATTCCTGCTGTGTCTCAGAGGAACCAGAGTTTCCATCGGGCGTGCTTCTTGGAGTCGGCCTTGGCCTTGCGTTTAGGGGTGGAGGTGAAGGCCTCAGGGGGGTAAGGCAGAGATAAGTGTGGGTCCTCTGAAGGACACAGCCTCTTCATCAGGGGATGCAGCTTGTCTTCCTGCTGTTTGAAGTCCAGCTCCACACTGCAATACACACAGAGAGAAAGAAACACAGATCTACAAGACACTGCAATACAGGGAGAGTGACAGTCAGATCTACACCGTAACACAGAGAGAGAAACAGTCAGATCTACACCGTAACACAGATAGAGAAACAGTCGGATCTACACTGCAATACAGAGAGAGAAACAGTCAGATCTACACTGCAATACAGATAAACAGTCGGATCTACACTGCAATACAGAGAGAGAAACAGTCAGATCTACACTGCAATACAGAGAGAAACAGTCAGATCTACACTGCAATACAGAGAGAGAAACAGTCAGATCTACACTGTAACACAGAGAGAGAAACAGTCAGATCTACACTGCAATACAGAGAAAAAAAAGAGTCAGATCTACACCGTAACACAGAGAGAGAAACAGTCGGATCTACACTGCAATACAGAGAGAGAAACAGTCAGATCTACACTGCAATACAGATAAACAGTCAGATCTACACTGCATTACAGAGAGAGAAACAGTCAGATCTACACTGCAATACAGATAAACAGTCAGATCTACACTGCAATACAGAGAGAGAAACAGTCAGATCTACACTGTAACACAGAGAGAGAAACAGTCAGATCTACACTGCAATACAGAGATAGAAACAGTCAGATCTACACTGCAATACAGAGAGAGAAACAGTCAGATCTACACCGTAACACAGAGAGAGAAACAGTCAGATCTACACCGTAACACAGATAGAGAAACAGTCGGATCTACACTGCAATACAGAGAGAGAAACAGTCAGATCTACACTGCAATACAGATAAACAGTCGGATCTACACTGCAATACAGAGAGAGAAACAGTCAGATCTACACTGCAATACAGAGAGAAACAGTCAGATCTACACTGCAATACAGAGAGAGAAACAGTCAGATCTACACTGTAACACAGAGAGAGAAACAGTCAGATCTACACTGCAATACAGAGAAAAAAAAGAGTCAGATCTACACCGTAACACAGAGAGAGAAACAGTCGGATCTACACTGCAATACAGAGAGAGAAACAGTCAGATCTACACTGCAATACAGATAAACAGTCAGATCTACACTGCATTACAGAGAGAGAAACAGTCAGATCTACACTGCAATACAGATAAACAGTCAGATCTACACTGCAATACAGAGAGAGAAACAGTCAGATCTACACTGTAACACAGAGAGAGAAACAGTCAGATCTACACTGCAATACAGAGATAGAAACAGTCAGATCTACACTGCAATACAGAGAGAGAAACAGTCAGATCTACACTGCAATACAGATAGAAACAGTCAGATCTACACTGCAATACAGAGAGAGAAACAGTCAGATCTACACTGTAACACAGAGAGAGAAACAGTCAGATCTACACTGCAATACAGAGAGATAAACAGTCAGATCTACACTGCAATACATATAGAGAAACAGTCAGATCTACACTGCAATACAGAGAGAGAAACAGTCAGATCTACACTGCAATACAGAGAGAGAAACAGCCAGATCTACACTGCAATACAGAGAGAGAAACAGTCAGATCTACACTGTAACACAGAGAGAGAAACAGTCGGATCTACACTGCAATACAGAGAGAGAAACAGTCAGATCTACACTGTAACACAGAGAAAAACAGCCATAAATATATTCTGATCTACACTGCGATACAGAGAGAGAAACAGTCAGATCTACACTGTAACACAGAGAGAAACAGCCATAAATATATTCTGATCTACACTGCGAAACAGAGAGAGAAACAGTCAGATCTCCACTGTAACACAGAGAGAAACAGCCATAAATATATTCTGATCTCTACTGCAACACAGAGAGAAACAGCCATAAATATATTCTGATCTACACTGTAACACAGAGAGAAACAGCCATGAATATATTCTGATCTACACTGTAACACAGAGAGAAACAGCCATAAATATATTCTGATCTCCACTCCAACACAGAGAGAAACAGCCATAAATATATTCTGATCTACACACCAACACAGATAGAAACAGCCATAAATATATTCTGATCTCCACTGCAACACAGAGAGAAACAGCCATAAATATATTCTGATCTACACTGCAACACAGAGAGAAACAACCATAAATATATTCTGATCTACACACCAACAGAGAGAGAAACAGCCATAAATATATTCTGATCTACACACCAACAGAGAGAGAAACAGCCATAAATATATTCTGATCTACACACCAACAGAGAGAGAAACAGCCATAAATATATTCTGATCTACACTCCAACAGAGAGAGAAACAGCCATAAATATATTCTGATCTACACACCAACAGAGAGAGAAACAGCCATAAATATATTCTGATCTACACACCAACAGAGAGAGAAACAGCCATAAATATATTCTGATCTACACTGCAACACAGAGAGAAGCAGTCATGAATATATTCTGATCTACACTGTAACACAGAGAGAAACAGCCATAAATATATTCTGATCTACACTGCAACAGAGAGAGAAACAGCCATAAATATATTCTGATGTACACTGTAACACAGAGAGAAACAGCCATAAATATATTCTGATCTCCACTGCAACACAGAGAGAAACAGTCATAAATATATTCTGATCTACACACCAACACAGAGAGAAACAGCCATAAATATATTCTGATCTCCACTCCAACACAGAGAGAAACAGCCATAAATATATTCTGATCTCCACTGTAACACAGAGAGAAACAGCCATAAATATATTCTGATCTCCACTGTAACACAGAGAGAAACAGCCATAAATATATTCTGATCTCCACTGTAACACAGAGAGAAACAGCCATAAATATATTCTGATCTCCACTGTAACACAGAGAGAAACAGCCATAGATATATTCTGATCTCCACACCACCATAACAGTAGGTTTGGATACTTCCATTTCAGCAATGCATCAAAACCACTAGAAAGTCACTTCAACCAAACTACAGTAGACACTTCAGCCTGCATACTGGAACGTGAGCAGCATCCACACATTCACTTCAGATGGAAATGCTGCCGCGACCTGCTCACTCAGCACACTGACTCATGTTTTCTCATAATGTATTCTCTCTGAGAGGGGCTGTTTAAAAAACACTAGTGAAAGAGTCATGTCGGGGGAGGGGGTCTGGATTTATCTGGTTTAGAACAGGAGTCACGGTAGTGGAATCTCCCTCTAGCCAATTACTGATGAGATGTGTCACAAATGGGATCCTGTTCCACCCTACGGGCCCTGGTGAAAGTAGTGCACTACATAGGGAATAGAACCCATAGGTCCCTGCCACATCTCAATAGAATGTTAGCATTAGGGCCACATCTCAATAGAATGTTAGCATTAGGGCCACATCTCAGTAGAACGTTAGCATTGGGGCCACATCTCAGTAGAACGTTAGCATTAGGGCCACATCTCAATAGAACGTTAGCATTAGGGCCACATCTCAATAGAACGTTAGCATTAGGGCCACATCTCAGTAGAACGTTAGCATTAGGGCCACATCTCAGTAGAACGTTAGCATTAGGGCCACATCTCAATAGAACGCTAGCATTAGGGCCACATCTCAGTAGAACGTTAGCATTAGGGCCACATCTCAGTAGAACGTTAGCATTAGGGCCACATCTCAATAGAACGTTAGCATTAGGGCCACATCTCAGTAGAACATTAGCATTAGGGCCACATTTCAATAGAATGTTAGCATTAGGGCCACATCTCAGTAGAACATTAGCATTAGGGCCACATTTCAATAGAATGTTAGCATTAGGGCCACATCTCAATAGAATGTTAGCATTAGGGCCACATCTCAGTAGAACGTTAGCATTAGGGCCACATCTCAATAGAACGTTAGCATTAGGGCCACATTTCAATAGAACTTTAGCATTAGGGCTACATCTCAATGAAACTTTAGCATTAGGGCCACATCTCAATAGAACGTTAGCATTAGGGCCACATCTCAGTAGAACGTTAGCATTAGGGCCACATCTCAGTAGAACGTTAGCATTAGGGCCACATCTCAGTAGAACGTTAGCATTAGGGCCACATCTCAATAGAACGTTAGCATTAGGGCCACATCTCAGTAGAACGTTAGCATTAGGGCCACATCTCAGTAGAACGTTAGCATTAGGGCCACATCTCAATAGAACGTTAGCATTAGGGCCACATCTCAGTAGAACGTTAGCATTGGGGCCACATCTCAGTAGAACGTTAGCATTAGGGCCACATCTCAATAGAACGTTAGCATTAGGGCCACATTTCAATAGAACGTTAGCATTAGGGCCACATCTCAGTAGAACGTTAGCATTGGGGCCACATCTCAGTAGAACGTTAGCATTAGGGCCACATCTCAATAGAACGTTAGCATTAGGGCCACATTTCAATAGAACTTTAGCGTTAGGGCCACATCTCAATGAAACTTTAGCATTAGGGCCACATCTCAATAGAACGTTAGCATTAGGGCCACATCTCAGTAGAACGTTAGCATTAGGGCCACATCTCAGTAGAACGTTAGCATTAGGGCCACATCTCAGTAGAACGTTAGCATTAGGGCCACATCTCAATAGAACGTTAGCATTAGGGCCACATCTCAGTAGAACGTTAGCATTAGGGCCACATCTCAGTAGAACGTTAGCATTAGGGCCACATCTCAATAGAACGTTAGCATTAGGGCCGTGTGCCCTAATTGTCCTCAGGCAACGTCCTGATGTCCTAAGTGGCTGAAATATACAGCATTTAGCATCTGGCACGGACTGAACGGAACCTACGAGTGTTTCTGACGCTCAAGTGAGGTGTTTGGCAGCGTGGCTGTTATTGGACCCTCAGCACTTCTGTGGCGTTAGTTGACTCGGGCCTTTATAAGGAGTAGGCGTTGTGCAGAGAGCAGCACTGCTATTAGTGAATTAATCATTCTGTATAGAGCCTTGTAATTATGCTCTAATTTACACAGCCCTAGTTGTGTCTGTCTGTCTCTGTCTGTGTGCATGTATGTGCGCGCGGCCGAGGGAGATTGAAGCCTGAAGAGGGAAAACATCTCAGATATTCTAGATGATGAGGGATGAGGACACTTCATTACTCTATTGGCCTCAGTGCACTGCACTACTGTTAAACTGTAGACCTGTGAGTTACTGTACAGTGCTCTACACTACTGTTAAACTGCAGACCTGTGAGTTACTGTACAGTGCACTGCAGACCTGTGAGTTACTGTACAGTGCACTATACTTTTGTTACACTGCAGACCTGTGAGTTACTGTACAGTGCACTACACTACTGTTACACTGCAGACCTGTGAGTTAATGTACAGTGCACTACATGACTGTTACACTGCAGACCTGTGAGTTACTGTACAGTGCACTACACTACTGGTACACTGCAGACCTGTGAGTTACTGTACAGTGCACTACATGACTGTTACACTGCAGACCTGTGAGTTAATGTACAGTGCACTACATGACTGTTACACTGCAGACCTGTGAGTTACTGTACAGTGCACTACACTACTGGTACACTGCAGACCTGTGAGTTACTGTACAGTGCACTACACTACTGTTACACTGCAGACCTGTGAGTTACTGTACAGTGCACTACACTACTGTTACACTGCAGACCTGTGAGTTACTGTACAGTGCACTACACTACTGTTACACTGCAGACCTGTGAGTTACTGTACAGTGCACTACACCACTGTTACACTGCAGACCTGTGAGTTACTGTACAGTGCACTACACTACTGTTACACTGCAGACCTGTGTGCTACTGTACAGTGCACTGCAGACCTGTGAGTTACTGTACAGTGATCTACACTACTGTTACACTGCAGACCTGTGAGTTACTGTACAGTGCTCTACACTACTGTTACACTGTAGACCTGTGAGTTACCGTACAGTGCACTGCAGACCTGTGCGTTACTGTACAGTGCACTGCAGACCTGTGCGTTACTGTACAGTGCACTGCAGACCTGTGAGTTACTGTACAGTGCACTATACTACTGTTACACTGCAGACCTGTGAGTTTCGGTTACTAGACCGGTTACTAGACCAACGCTCTAACCACTAGGCTACCCTGCCGCCCCGTGACAATAGTGATCAGCTATCTCTCAACGTGTAGAAGACTGCTTTATGGCCGTTGTCACAGGGAAACAGAGATCTATTCTGATTTATCCCAACACCTCCAGACAACGTATTGTATCTCTCACTTCTATCACTTGGACTTTCCTGGTTGTCTTTTTAGTATCTTTTAGATGTTTTCTCCCTCACTTTCCCCCGTGTCCCAACTGCCCAGCTGAGGACCGTGACACCTTCCTGTCAGAGGTTAAAGGTGACCTCACAACCACCTTGAGGTGACTATTACTGCAGCCTCTGTATTAAACCTGTCATCATCTTTAATACATAGATCCTGTATGCATGTCCTGCATGTGGTCCGTTCCATTATAATGGTCTCCGTTGTAGTTCCAGACCCCAGCTCTCTCTCGAGTCTCCCAGCTCTCTCCCGAGTCCCCCCAGCTCTCTCCCGAGTCCCCCCAGCTCTCTCCCGAGTCCCCCCAGCTCTCTCCCGAGTCCCCCCAGCTCTCTCTCTCCTGCTACAGTATCAGTGTTTAGTTGTTGTTCCCTGACACACACACGCACACAGACACGCACACTGTCACTCCCACACACACTGTTATCATTATCAGCCTGATGCCTTGCCAGTCCATCAGAATGAAAAAATGGCACAAAAGAAGTGAAGAGAATCATCCTTTTTAGGGGAATTGAGAGCTGGGAAACATACGGTCTCTCCACCCCGTAAAACCAATTTCAGGCTCAGACTCATTAGCAAAGGGACACAGTGAAAAGATAATCATCTCTTTGAAAAATATTCTGAAGGACTTTAATGAAAGATTCATTATTCTCTCTCTCTGTTCTCTCCATTCTGCCCAGGGAGCACAGGCACGCAGTTAGCCTCCCTCCCTCCCTCCCTCCCTCCCTCCCTCCCTCCCTCCCTCCCTCCCTCGCTCTCTGTCCTGGCTACGTGTCCCCCCTCTTCCCTGTCTCCCTTCCTTCCATCCATCGGTCCTACACCCAAGTATTACTTCCGTATCTATAGCAACCGGCTCTCACCACAGTCAAAACTCCTGCTGCTATCTATTACTGTACTCTGGAAAGCATCATTAAACTACTACAACTTCTCTATCTCTCTCTCTCTCTGAATCTCTCTCCGTCTCTCTGTCTCTCTGAATCTCTCTCTGTCTCTCTCTCTCTAAAGAGGTTAAATGATGACACATTACTGTTTATTTTTTACCTTCTGATTAATGACAGGGCTTCTGTCTGAAGTAACGGGGCTTCTGTCTGAAGTAACGGGGCTTCTGTCTGAAGTAACGGGGCTTCTGTCTGAAGTAACGGGGCTTCTGTCTGAAGTAACAGGGCTTCTGTCTGAAGTAACAGGGCTTCTGTCTGTAGTAACGGGGCTTCTGTCTGAAGTAACAGGGCTTCTGTCTGAAGTAATGGGGCTTCTGTCTGAAGTAACAGGGCCTCTGTCTGAAGTAACGGGGCCTCTGTCTGAAGTAACAGGGCTTCTGTCTGAAGTAACAGGGCTTATGTCTGAAGTAACAGGGCCTCTGTCTGAAGTAACGGGTCTTCAGTCTGAAGTAACGGGGCTTCTGTCTGAAGTAACGGGGCTTATGTCTGAAGTAACAGGGCCTCTGTCTGAAGTAACGGGGCTTCTGTCTGAAGTAACGGGGCTTATGTCTGAAGTAACAGGGCTTCTGTCTGAAGTAACAGGGCCTCTGTCTGAAGTAACGGGTCTTCAGTCTGAAGTAACGGGGCTTCTATCTGAAGTAACGGGGCTTCTGTCTGAAGTAACGGGGCTTCTGTCTGAAGTAACGGGGCTTCTGTCTGAAGTAACAGGGCCTCTGTCTGAAGTAACGGGGCTTATGTCTGAAGTAACAGGGCTTCTGTCTGAAGTAACAGGGCTTCTGTCTGAAGTAACAGGGCTTCTGTCTGAAGTAACAGGGCTTCTGTCTGAAGTAACGGGACCTCTGTCTGAAGTAACGGGGCCTCTGTCTGAAGTAACGGGGCTTATGTCTGAAGTAACGGGGCTTCAGTCTGTAGTAACAGGTCTTCAGTCTGTAGTAACAGGTCTTCAGTCTTTAGTAACAGGTCTTCAGTCTGTAGTAACGGGTCTTCAGTCTGAAGTAACGGGGCTTTAGTGTGTAGTAACAGGTCTTCAGTCTGTAGTAACTAGTCTGTTCTCCCAACCAGAACATGTGTTCCTCTGATCGTCACGTCAGAGCTGATATCAACGCAGAGTGAAAACACATGAGATTACAGGGTTTCCGGACGACCAAGATACACTGGTTTAAAACGGCTGGTCTTAAAATACATGAAATGATCTTCAAATCCTCTTTCATGCCATCCTCGGTCTTTGTATGCCATTTTAACATTCTCTCTCTCTCAATCCCTCTCCCTCAGTCTCTATCGCTCTCTTTTTCCCTCTTTCGCTTTCTCGCTCTCACTCTCTCCCTCAATCTCTCTCTCTCGCTCTATTGCTCTCTCTCCCTCAATCGCTCTCACGCTCCCTCAATCTCTCTCGCCTCTCCCTCAATCTCTCTCGCTCTCCGTCAATCTCTCTCGCGCTCCCTATATCGCTCTCGCGCTCCCTCAATCGCTCACCCTCAATTGCTCTCGCGTTCCCTCAATCTCTCTCTCGCTCTCTCTCGCTCTCTCTCGCTCTCTCCCTCTATCTATCTCGCTCTCTCCCTCTATCTCTCTCGCTCTCTCCCTCTATCTATCTCGCTCTCTCCCTCTATCTCTCTCGCTCTCTCCCTCTCTCTGGGATCTGGCAGAATCTGGATCTATGGATGAAACTAAAGGCATGTCATTAGATGACACATAAAAGCCATTCACTGCAACAGCAACATGAAGTGTGTTCTGTTACATGGTGTCTTTACACTGAGTGGACAAAATATTAGGAACGCCTTCCTAATATTGAGTTGCACCCCCTTTTTCCCTCAGGGAATGGACTCTGCAAGGTGTCTGAAGCGTTCCACAGGGACGCTGACCCATGTTGACTCCAACACTTTCCCTCAAGTTGGCTGGATGTCTTTTGGGTGGTGGACCGTTCTTGATACACACGGGAAACTGTTGAGTGTGAAAAACCCTGCAGCGTTGCCGTTCTTGAAACGAACCGGTGCGCCTGGACCCTACTACCATACCCCGTTCAAAGGCACTTAAATAGTTAGTCTTGCCCATTCACCCTCTGAATGGCACACATACACAATCCATGTCTCAATTGTCTCAAGGCTTAAAAATCCTTCTTTAACCTGTCCGCTCCCCTTCATCTACACTGATTGAAGTGGATTTAACAGGTGACATCAATAAGGGATCATAGCTTTCACCTGGATTCACCTGGTCAGTCTAGGTCATGGAAACAGCAGGTGTTCCTAATGTTTTGTCTAGTCAGGGATAGTAAATTATTGCTTTTGTTCCTGGTGTATTTGATGATGGTGGTCTCTGTGTGTCCCAAATGGCACCAGGATAGCCTTCACAGTGCACTTCACCTCTATGGGCTCTGGTCAAAAGTAGTGCACTTCACCTCTATGGGCCCTGGTCTAAAGTAGTACACTTCACCTCTATGGGCCCTGGTCTAAAGTAGTGCACTTCACCTCTATGGGCCCTGGTCAAAAGTAGTGCACTTCACCTCTATGGGCCCTGGTCTAAAGTAGTACACTTCACCTCTATGGGCCCTGGTCTAAAGTAGTGCACTTCACCTCTATGGGCCCTGGTCAAAAAGTAGTGCACTGCATCGAGGGTCTATGGTGCCATTTCTTGTGAGGGTACAGAGAAGGGTTGGCTCCGCGGTGAAGTTCATTAACGTGATGTATGGCCTTGTGTTCCTGGCAGGAAGTAATAAACACTGAAACTACACTGAACAGTAGACTCAACGTCCCATCATTTCAAAGAGTTGTCCAGTTCCTGTACAGGAAATGAGTGAATTTAAATCAGTAAATGAGGTCCTAATCTATGGATTTCACATGACTGGGAATACAGTTGGTCACAGACACCTTTCAAAAAACAATATGGGGGGGTGGGTGGGTCAGAGAACCAGTCAGTATCTGGTGTGACCATCGTTTGCCTCATGCAGCGCGACACATCTCCTTCACATAGAGTTGATCAGGCTGTTGATTGTGGCCTGTGGAATGCTGTTGTCCCACTCCTCTTCAAAGGCTTCACGAAGTTGCTGGATATTGGCGGGAACTGGAGGAGCAGGCTGTCGTACACGTCGATCCAGAGCATCCCAAACATGCTCAATGGGGTGACATGGTCTGGTGAGTGTGCAGGCCATGGAAGAACTGGGACGTTTTCAGCTTCCAGGAATTGTGTATGAAAGGCACGACAATGGGCCTCAGGATCTCATCACGGTATCTCTGTGTATTCAAACTGACATCGATAAAATGCAATTGTGTCCCCACCTCCACCATGGGGCTCTCTGTTCATAACCCCACCTCCACCATGGGGCTCTCTGTTCATAACCCCACCTCCACCATGGGGCTCTCTGTTCATAACCCCACCTCCACCATGGGGCTCTCTGTTCATAACCCCACCTCCACCATGGGGCTCTCTGTTCATAACCCCACCTCCACCATGGGGCTCTCTGTTCATAACCCCACCTCCACCATGGGGCTGGCTCTCTGTTCATAACCCCACCTCCACCATGGGGCTCTCTGTTCATAACCCCACCTCCACTATGGTCCACTGCTTTCCCACATGACGCCATGCACAGAAGAATGAGGGATTCATCCTCCCATACTGCCTGCCCTTCTTGTCCGCTTAAACACACACACACACACACACACACACACACACACACACACACACACACATGCTTTCTCTTCTCCATGGACTTTACAGTGTCCCAAAACATTTTGGAATTAGTGCTACAGGATGCAAATTTCTGTTTGAAAAAGCTAGCCTTAGCTTTCCTAACTGACTGTGTATATTGGTTCCTGACTTCCCTGAAAAGTTGCATATCGCGGGGGCTATTCGATTCTAATGTGACTATGATGAGGTGTGGGCGTTACCCAGACATACAGAAACACTCGCATTACCCAGACAGATGGTGGAAGGATATTGATATTCCATGATGTACTGTTTGTTCCATCTCATCCACAGCTCCTATATATCCCAGGGACATGGTTTTCATGGAGATCTATTTTAATTAGATTGTGTTTTAATCCCTTATCCGTGTCAATGGGGGACTGCTAGGTTTCATTGTCAATGTTCCCATCCTCTGAATGCACCATGACTGGTCCGATATGGTTCTGGTCTAAAGTAGTGAACCCTGACTGGCCCAAACTGGTTCTATATGGTTCTGGTCTAAAGTAGTGTACCCTGACTGGCCCAAACTGGTTCTATATGGTTCTGGTCTAAAATAGTGTACCATGACTGGCCCAAATGGGACCCAATATGGTTCTGGTCTAAAGTAGTGAACCCTGACTGGCCCAAATGGGTTCTATATGGTTCTGGTCTAAAGTAGTGAACTGGCCCAAATGGGACCGATATGGTTCTGGTCTAAAGTAGTGAACCCTGACTGGCCCAAATGGGACCGATATGGTTCTGGTCTAAAGTAGTGAACTGGCCCAAATGGGACCGATATGGTTCTGGTCTAAAGTAGTGACCCAAACTGGTTCGATATTGTTCTGGTCTAAAGTAGTGATCCCTGACTGGCCCAAATGGGACCGATATGGTTCTGGTCTAAAGTAGTGAACTGGCCCAAATGGGACCGATATGGTTCTGGTCTAAAGTAGTGGCCCAAACTGGTTCGATATGGTTCTGGTCTAAAGTAGTGAACCCTGACTGGCCCAAATGGGACCGATATGGTTCTGGTCTAAAGTAGTGAACCCTGACTGGCCCAAATGGGACCGATATGGTTCTGGTCTAAAGTAGTGAACTGGCCCAAATGGGACCGATATGGTTCTGGTCTAAAGTAGTGGCCCAAACTGGTTCGATATGGTTCTGGTCTAAAGTAGTGAACCCTGACTGGCCCAAATGGGACCGATATGGTTCTGGTCTAAAGTAGTGAACTGGCCCAAATGGGACCGATATGGTTCTGGTCTAAAGTAGTGGCCCAAACTGGTTCGATATGGTTCTGGTCTAAAGTAGTGAACCCTGACTGGCCCAAGTGGGACCCAATATGGTTCTAGTCTAAAGTAGTGAACCCTGACTGGCCCAAATGGGACCCAATATGGTTCTAGTCTAAAGTAGTGAACTGGTCCAAACTGGTTCTATATGGTTCTGGTCTAAAGTAGTGAACCCTGACTGGCCCAAATGGGACCCAATATGGTTCTAGTCTAAAGTAGTGAACCCTGACTGGCCCAAATGGGACCCAATATGGTTCTGGTCTAAAGTAGTGAACTGGCCCAAATGGGACCAATATGGTTCTGGTCTAAAGTAGTGGCCCAAACTGGTTCGATATGGTTCTGGTCTAAAGTAGTGAACCCTGACTGGCCCAAATGGGACCCAATATGGTTCTAGTCTAAAGTAGTGAACCCTGACTGGCCCAAATGGGACCAAATATGGTTCTAGTCTAAACTGGTGCGTTATATCGGGATTCATTTTGTAACCTTTATTTTGACAGGGGGTCAATGCTTTCTCTCTTCCAGATGAGCCCTGTGTAGTGGGGTCAATGCTTTCTCTTTTCCAGATGAGCCCCGTGTACTGGGGTCAATGCTTTCTCTCTTCCAGATGAGCCCTGTGTAGTGGGGTCAATGCTTTCTCTCTTCCAGATGAGCCCTGTGTAGTGGGGTCAATGCTTTCTCTCTTCCAGATGAGCCCTGTGTAGTGGGGTCAATGCTTTCTCTTTTCCAAATGAGCCCTGTGTAGTGGGGTCAATGCTTTCTCTCTTCCAGATGAGCCCTGTGTAGTGGGGTCAATGCTTTCTCTCTTCCAGATGAGCCCTGTGTAGTGGGGTCAATGCTTTCTCTCTTCCAGATGAGCCCTGTGTAGTGGGGTCAATGCTTTCTCTCTTCCAGATGAGCCCTGTGTAGTGGGGTCAATGCTTTCTCTCTTCCAGATGAGCCCTGTGTAGTGGGGTCAATGCTTTCTCTCTTCCAGATGAGCCCTGTGTAGTGGGGTCAATGCTTTCTCTTTTCCAGATGAGCCCTGTGTAGTGGGGTCAATGCTTTCTCTCTTCCAGATGAGCCCTGTGTAGTGGGGTCAATGCTTTCTCTCTTCCAGATGAGCCCTGTGTAGTGGGGTCAATGCTTTCTCTTTTCCAGATGAGCCCTGTGTAGTGGGGTCAATGCTTTCTCTCTTCCAGATGAGCCCTGTGTCTCTACAGTAGACACTAGACTAGAGGAGCTGGTATGATACTATACTGTGTGTTGTGGTCTCTACAGTAGACACTAGACTAGAGGAGCTGGTATGATACTATACTGTGTGTTGTGGTCTCTACACTAGACTAGAGGAGCTGGTATGATACTATACTGTGTGTTGTGGTCTCTACAGTAGACACTAGGCTAGAGGAGCTGGTATGATACTATACTGTGTGTTGTCGTCTCTACAGTAGACACTAGACTAGAGGAGCTGGTATGATACTATACTGTGTGTTGTCGTCTCTACAGTAGAAACTAGACTAGAGGAGCTGGTATGATACTATACTGTGTGTTGTAGTCTCTACAGTAGACACTAGACTAGACGAGCTGGTATGATACTATACTGTGTGTTGTTGTCTCTACAGTAGACACTAGACTAGAGGGGCTGGTATGATACTATACTGTGTGTTGTGGTCTCTACAGTAGACACTAGACTAGACTAGAGCTGGTACGATACTATACTGTGTGTTGTGGTCTCTACAGCAGACACTAGACTAGAGGAGCTGGTATGATACTATACTGTGTGTTGTCGTCTCTACAGTAGACACTAGACTAGAGGAGCTGGTATGATACTATACTGTGTGTTGTGGTCTCTACAGTAGACTAGACTAGAGCTGGTATGATACTATACTGTGTGTTGTGGTCTCTACAGTAGACACTAGACTAGAGGAGCTGGTATTATACTATACTGTTTGTTGTGGTCTCTACACTAGACACTAGACTTGAGGAGCTGGTATGATACTATACTGTGTGTTGTGGTCTCTACAGTAGACACTAGACTAGCGGAGCTGGTATGATACTATACTGTGTGTTGTGGTCTCTACAGTAGACACTAGGCTAGCTAACCTAGATTCAGCCTAGCTAACCTACCAAGTCTCTCTCTCTCTCCCAGGGGCTGGCAGGAGGTCACATGGCTTCAGCAGAAGGGGCCGACTAATTTATGACTAATCTCGTGCCTAAATCACAGCCCTGTCCCCAGGCTTCTCCTCTCACCCCAGCCCTTGTCCTTGCTCTCTCCTTGACCCAACCCTCTGCTCTACTCTCCTCTCTGTATTGTCCCCAAGCTATATAAAGGACTGTCCTCACTGCTGCCCCCCCCCCCCCCCCCACACACACCTCTCTTGATAAAACCATGACTGGGCAGTTTCCTCTGTTCTCCTATCACATTATAATCAGGATGTAGAGTCTCTGTTTAACCCCTTATGTCATCATCCAGTCCTGTCATGTAGCCCTCTCTTAATAAAACCATGACTGGGAAGTTTCCTCTGCTCTTCTATCAGGTTATAATCAGGATGTAGAGTCTCTGTTTAACCGCTGATGTCACCCTCCAGTCCTGTCATTTAGTCTGGTCTTACGGTTAAACAGTCCACATTACAGTTGACTACAATACCGTTCTCAGCCACACATCAAAGTGAATAGAATGTAGTACTTCCTGGACCTCTTTATATCTGACCAGAGGATGATCCACTAGATGGAGAGGGTGTAGTCTGATCCACTAGATGGAGAGGGTGTAGTCTGATCCACTAGATGGAGACGGTGTAGTCTGATTTAAAGGCTACTTCAGACGGTGTAGTCTGATTTTAAAGCCTACTTGAAATGGTGTAGTCTGATTTAAAGCCTACTTGAGATGGTGTAGTCTGATTTAAAGCCTACTTGAGATGGTGTAGTCTGATTTAAAGCCTACTTGAGATGGTGTAGTCTGATTTAAAGTCTACTTGAGACGGTGTAGTCTGATTTAAAGTCTACTTGAGACGGTGTAGTCTGATTTAAAGCATACTTGAGACGGTGTAGTCTGATTTAAAGCCTACTTGAGACGGTGTAGTCTGATTTAAAGGGGACAGTCACCGGTCTGTGTGGGGACAGTCACCGGTCTGTGTGGGGACAGTCACCGGTCTGTGTGGGGACAGTCACCGGTCTGTGTGGGGACAGCCACCGGTCTGTGTGGGGACAGTCACCAAGTCTGTGTGGGGACAGTCACCAAGTCTGTGTGGGGACAGTCACCAAGTCTGTGTGGGGACAGTCATCAAGTCTGTGTGGGGACAGTCATCAAGTCTGTGTTGGGACAGTCACCCTTCCCTGTCTCCTCATGAGTCGTTCAGTGCCTGTCCTGTAGACCCCTGGGGATGCTGGGTAAACAACAGACTACCAACAGACCCCCGGGGATGCTGGGTAAACAACAGACTACCAACAGACCTGTAGACCCCCGGGGATGCTGGGTAAACAACAGACTGCCAACAGACCTGTAGACCCCCGGGGATGCTGGGTAAACATCAGACTACCAACAGACCTGTAGACCCCTGGGGATGCTGGGTAAACAACAGACTACCAACAGACCCCCGGGGATGCTGGGTAAACAACAGACTACCAACAGACCTGTAGACCCCCGGGGATGCTGGGTAAACAACAGACTGCCAACAGACCTGTAGACCCCCGGGGATGCTGGGTAAACATCAGACTACCAACAGACCTGTAGACCCCTGGGGATGCTGGGTAAACAACAGACCTGTAGAACCCCGGGGATGCTGGGTAAACAACAGACTACCAACAGACCTGTAGACCCCCGGGGATGCTGGGTAAACAACAGACTACCAACAGACCTGTAGACCCCCGGGGATGCTGGGTAAATAACAGACTACCAACATACTCGCCAGTGATCTTTAAAGGTCCAGCTGGTTTTATCTCTTTATCAAATAATTTCTGGGCAACAATGAAGTAGCTTACTGGGATTGTTTTCCATTAAAATGGTCAAAAATAAACACAAAGAGCTTCTTAGCAAAGAGACATTCCTCAAGCAAGAATTTATCTGGAACTGTCTGGGTGTGGTCTGAGTGGGGAGGAGACAACGCAAAAACTAGCTGTTATTGGCAGAGAGGTTTTGGAACTCTTTCTGATTGGTCTATGAACTAATGTTACCAGGCAGGCCAAAACTCCTTCCCACCAAAACAGACTGACATTTCAGGTGGTCTTTTCAAACAGCTTTTACAGTATGAGGAAGTTATCATCATTTACACATGTTCTCAGGAATAGTCCAACCACAAAGTGTTGAAATATCTATAAAACACAGAAAAATAATGTTTATGTCTGCATTGGGCCTTTAACACACACACACACACCACACCACACACACACATTACACACACACGCAACACCACTTACCTGTAAATTATGCATGCGCTGTTCCGACACGTGTCACAGTTGGCCGTGTCCTGTCCGGTTCGATAGGAGAGGCTGAGGAGAGGGAGAGAGAGAGAGGGGGAGGATAGGAGAGAAAGGGGAGGAGAGGAGAGGGAGAGAAAGAGAGGAGAGAGAAGGGGAGGAGAGGAGAGAAAGGGGAAAACAGGAGAGAGGGGGGGAGGAGAGGAGAGAGGGAGAAGATAGGAGAGGGAGAGAGGAGGAGAGGAGGAAGAGAGGAGGAGGAGAGGAGGTGAATGAACAATCACAGGTTTGTTAGCCGTTCCCTCCTCGTTTGCTCTCTGTCTCATCTGTTCTTCCTCATTAACAGAACGTGAACATGGACCTGAATAGACAGAGGTGTGTGTTCCATCCCTGATAAAGCCCTTTGTATGGATGGAGGTTCTGTCCCTTCAGCTGAGGCCTTGTCTGATCCTGGGCTGAAGTGATGGCTCGGTGTGTGTGTGTGTGTGTGTGTGTGTGTGTGTGTGTGTGTGTGCCCACGCTGTGGAGGTCTGAAATGTTGTCAGACAATGATTGTCATGCAAATTACTGTTGGTTTCAGGACAATTGACTGTTCATTAACACAAAGATGATTTAGCATCTCCGGGTCTTCCACTCGTTGCCTCCAAACCACCCAACCACAGAACTTAACATCTACAGTTGAAACAGGCTAATAAGTAATGTCTACACCTTCACAATAAATCCATGTAATATAGTCTACACCTTACCAATAAATCCATGTAATATAGTCTACCTACACCATCACAATAAATCCATGTAATATAGTCTACCTACACCATCACAATAAATCCATGTAATATAGTCTACACCATCACAATAAATCCATGTAATATAGTCTACACCATCACAATAAATCCATGTAATATAGTCTACACCATCACAATAAATCCATGTAATATAGTCTACACCATCACAATAAATCCATGTAATATAGTCTACACCATCACAATAAATCCATGTAATATAGTCTACACCATCACAATAAATCCATGTAATATAGTCTACCTACACCATCACAATAAATCCATGTAATATAGTCTACCTACACCATCACAATAAATCCATGTAATATAGTCTACACCATCACAATAAATCCATGTAATATAGTCTACACCATCACAATAAATCCATGTAATATAGTCTACACCATCACAATAAATCCATGTAATATAGTCTACACCATCACAATAAATCCATGTAATATAGTCTACCTACACCATCACAATAAATCCATGTAATATAGTCTACACCATCACAATAAATCCATGTAATATAGTCTACACCATCACAATAAATCCATGTAATATAGTCTACAACTTCACAATAAATCCATGTAATATAGTCTACCTACACCATCACAATAAATCCATGTAATATAGTCTACACCATCACAATAAATCCATGTAATATAGTCTACACCATCACAATAAATCCATGTAATATAGTCTACACCATCACAATAAATCCATGTAATATAGTCTACACCATCACAATAAATCCATGTAATATAGTCTACCTACACCATCACAATAAATCCATGTAATATAGTCTACACCATCACAATAAATCCATGTAATATAGTCTACACCATCACAATAAATCCATGTAATATAGTCTACACCATCACAATAAATCCATGTAATATAGTCTACACCATCACAATAAATCCATGTAATATAGTCTACACCATCACAATAAATCCATGTAATATAGTCTACCTACACCATCACAATAAATCCATGTAATATAGTCTACACCATCCCAATAAATCCACGTAATATAGTCTACCTACACCATCACAATAAATCCATGTAATATAGTCTACCTACACCATCACAATAAATCCATGTAATATAGTCTACCTACACCATCACAATAAATCCATGTAATATAGTCTACCTACACCATCACAATAAATCCATGTAATATAGTCTACACCATCACAATAAATCCATGTAATATAGTCTACACCATCACAATAAATCCATGTAATATAGTCTACCTACACCATCACAATAAATCCATGTAATATAGTCTACACCATCACAATAAATCCATGTAATATAGTCTACCTACACCATCACAATAAATCCATGTAATATAGTCTACCTACACCATCACAATAAATCCATGTAATATAGTCTACACCATCACAATAAATCCATGTAATATAGTCTACACCATCACAATAAATCCATGTAATATAGTCTACACCATCACAATAAATCCATGTAATATAGTCTACCTACACCATCACAATAAATCCATGTAATATAGTCTACACCATCACAATAAATCCATGTAATATAGTCTACCTACACCATCACAATAAATCCATGTAATATAGTCTACCTACACCATCACAATAAATCCATGTAATATAGTCTACCTACACCGTCACAATAAATCCATGTAATATAGTCTACCTACACCATCACAATAAATCCATGTAATATAGTCTACACCATCACAATAAATCCATGTAATATAGTCTACCTACACCATCACAATAAATCCATGTAATATAGTCTACACCATCACAATAAATCCATGTAATATAGTCTACACCATCACAATAAATCCATGTAATATAGTCTACCTACACCATCACAATAAATCCATGTAATATAGTCTACCTACACCATCACAATAAATCCATGTAATATAGTCTACCTACACCATCACAATAAATCCATGTAATATAGTCTACACCATCACAATAAATCCATGTAATATAGTCTACCTACACCATCACAATAAATCCATGTAATATAGTCTACCTACACCATCACAATAAATCCATGTAATATAGTCTACCTACACCATCACAATAAATCCATGTAATATAGTCTACCTACACCATCACAATAAATCCATGTAATATAGTCTACCTACACCATCACAATAAATCCATGTAATATAGTCTACCTACACCATCACAATAAATCCATGTAATATAGTCTACCTACACCATCACAATAAATCCATGTAATATAGTCTACCTACACCATCACAATAAATCCATGTAATATAGTCTACCTACACCATCACAATAAATCCATGTAATATAGTCTACACCATCACAATAAATCCATGTAATATAGTCTACCTACACCATCACAATAAATCCATGTAATATAGTCTACCTACACCATCACAATAAATCCATGTAATATAGTCTACCTACACCATCACAATAAATCCATGTAATATAGTCTACCTACACCATCACAATAAATCCATGTAATATAGTCTACCTACACCATCACAATAAATCCATGTAATATAGTCTACCTACACCATCACAATAAATCCATGTAATATAGTCTACACCATCACAGGGGGACTCAGATAATGGAAATGTGTTTCAATAGCACTCTTACGCTTCACAAAGGCGGACAGGCAGGCAGACAGGCAGGCAGACAGGCAGACAGACAGGCAGACAGACAAGGCAGACAGACAGGCAGACAGGCAGACAGGCAAACAGGCAGACAGGCAGACAAACATGCAGACAGACTGACAGACTGACAGGCAGACAGGCAGACAGACTTCTTATTGGATGGTCTAGTGGTAATATTCTTTCGATTGGTTCAGGATATTGATTGACAGTAAGTTCCTCTCACATGTAATCAGTTTTATTGATCCATGAAGTTATATCTGTATTATTATGTGAAACACGTATCGATCTGAAGCTAATCGGTTCCGGACGTTGATTCTGTATGTTGACGTTTTTAAAAACATGTTTAATTCCAACGCATAGTCCGTTACCATGACGACAGTACGTGTAGTGGGTGTCGGCGAATGAGTCGGCGAATTCACTTCGACGACTGGTGGAAAGCATACGCTCCATCTCGATCACACACACACAGACACACACACACACACACACACACACACACACACAGAGAGCCTTGTTAGTTCCTCTCTCTCTCTCCCAGGCTGCGGCGTCATGCTTCCTGAGCAGACCGTTGTCAGAGCACCAGTAAGAATTAACGAGGTGTTGTAGAGCTCCACCATTAATTACATTTTAATCTAAATTGCGATATGGACATGCACTCTATCCAAATCGCAAAAAAAAAGGCTGCGGTATTTTTGAGACGACACTGAGCCCGTCTGTAACACTCAATTTATACTTTTACATGTTATTACTGGACCTGACTGGACCTGACTGGACCTGACTGGAGCTGACTGGACCTGACTGGACCTGACTGACCTGACCTGACTAGAGCTGACTGGACCTGACTGACCTGACGGAGCTGACTGGACCTGACTGAGCTGACTGGACCTGACTGGACCTGACTAGACCTGACCTGACTAGAGCTGACTGGACCTGACTGACCTGACGGAGCTGACTGGACCTGACTGACCTGACGGAGCTGACTGGACCTGACTGAGCTGACTGGACCTGACTGGACCTGACTAGACCTGACCTGACTAGAGCTGACTGGACCTGACTGACCTGACGGAGCTGACGGAGCTGACTGGACCTGACAGAGCTGACTGGACCTGACTGACCTGACTGAGCTGACTGGACCTAACTGAGCTGACTGGACCTGACTGAGCTGACTGGACCTGACTGAGCTGACTGGACCTGACTGGACCTGACTGGAGCTGACTGGAGCTGACTGACCTGACTGGACCTGACTGACCTGACTAGACTGACTGGACCTGACTGAGCTGACTGGATCTGACTGAGCTGACTGGACCTGACGGAGCTGACTGGACCTGACCTGACTGGACCTGACTGAGCTGACTGGACCTGACCTGACTGGAGCTGACTGGACCTGACTGAGCTGACTGGACCTGACTGGACCTGACTGGAGCTGACTGGAGCTGACTGACCTGACTGGACCTGACTGACCTGACTAGACTGACTGGACCTGACGGAGCTGACTGGACCTGACCTGACTGGACCTGACTGAGCTGACTGGACCTGACCTGACTGGAGCTGACTGGACCTGACTGACCTGACTGGAGCTGACTGGACCTGACGGAGCTGACTGGACCTGACTGAGCTGACTGGACCTGACTGGACCTGACTGAGCTGACTAGACTGACTGGAGCTGACCTGACTGAGCTGACTGGACCTGACTGAGCTGACTGGACCTGACGGAGCTGACTGGACCTGACTGAGCTGACTGGACCTGACGGAGCTGACTGGACCTGACGGAGCTGACTGGACATGACTGAGCTGACTGGACCTGACTGAGCTGACTGGACCTGACTGAACTGACTGAGCTGACTGGACCTGACGGAGCTGACTGGACCTGACGGAGCTGGCTGGACCTGACGGAGCTGACTGAACCTGACGGAGCTGACTGGACCTGACGGAGCTGACTGGACCTGACTGGACCTGACAGAGCTGACTGAGCTGACTGGACCTGACTGAGCTGACTGGACCTGACTGAGCTGACTGGACCTGACTGAGCTGACTGGACCTGACGGAGCTGACTGGACCTGACTGGAGCTGAAGGAACCCCTCGACAAGAATTCAATAATATTCTTTAAGAAATAGAAACAGTATGTGTGGAGGTCCTGGGCTGAAGTGGTTACAAGGTACTCTGTGGTTATGAGGCTGGTTGGACGCACTGACAAATGATCTAAAACAAAGTTAGGCGGCTTATGGTAGAGAAATGAACACGTAATTATCTGGCAAAAGTTCTGCTGGACATTCCTGCAGTCAGCATGTCAATTGCACATTCCCTCAACTTGAGACAAGTGACATTTTGTTGTTTGACAAAACTACATTTTAGTGGTATTTTATTGTCCCCAGCACAAGGTGCACCTGTGTAATGATCATGCTGTTTAATCAGCTTCTTGATATGCCACACCTGTCAGGTGGATGGATTATCTTGGCAAAGGAGAAATGCTCACTAACAGGGATGTAAACAAATGTGTGCACAACATTTGAGAGAAATAAGCTTTTTATGCTTATGGAAAATGTCGGGGGTCTTTTTATTTCAGCTCATGAAACATGTGACCAACACTTTACATGTTGTGTTTCTATTATTGTCCAGTGTGCTTAGTCCCCTTTTCATTCGTTGTCATGCCGACAAAACTGCATTCCTCGGGCCCTCTGTATTCACACCGTCAAATGAGAATGATCATTCTAGTTCTAGGATTCCAACAGTTTCATCCAACTGTTCTGTTCTAGAATCTCAAGTAAAAGCGCCTATATTTGATCCAAAAGGTCCTATGAAATGTTTTGCCCCCATCGTGCAGCCCGACCTCGTAAGTCTACTTTCCTGTCTGCTGGTTTGTGTGTCTCAGAGAGAGAGTGTGTGTGTGTGTGTGTCTATCTCAGAGAGAGTGTGTGTGTGTCTATCTCAGAGAGAGAGAGTGTGTGTCTATCTCAGAGAGAGTGTGTGTGTGTCTATCTCAGAGAGAGTGTGTGTGTCTCAGAGAGAGAGAGTAGTGTGTCTCAGAGAGAGTGCAATATGGTCCCTTCAATAAACTGCCCATATGGAGAGATGGATAGTGTTGATGGGGTGTCCAGGCCACTGCCTCATCTTACTCTCTCTTTCCTTCACGTCTCTCTCTCTCCATTATCTCTCTCATTCACATCTCTCTCGCTCTTCATTATCTCTCTCCTTCACGTCTCTCTCTCTCTCCATTATCTCTCTCCTTCACATCTCTCTCTCTCTCCTTCACGTCTATCTCTCTCTCGCCTTCACATCTCTCTCTCTCTCGCCTTCACATCTCTCTCGCTCTCCTTCACATCTCTCTCTATCACCTTCACAACTCTCTCTATCACCTTCACAACTCTCTCTCTCGCTCTCCTTCACATCTCTCTCTCTCTCGCTCTCCTTCACATCTCTCTCGCTCTCCTTCACATCTCTCTCTCTCGCTCTCCTTCACATCTCTCTCTCTCTCGCCTTCACATCTCTCTCGCTCTCCTTCACATCTCTCTCTCTCGCCTTCACATCTATCTCTCTCGCCTTCACATCTCTCTCTCTCTCCTTCACATCTCTCTCTGTCACCTTCACATCTCTCTCTCTGTTATCTCTCTCGCCTTCACATCTCTCTCTCTCGCCTTCACATCTCTCTCTCTCTCCTTCACATCTCTCTCTGTCACCTTCACATCTCTCTCTCTGTTATCTCTCTCGCCTTCACATCTCTCGCTCTCTCCTTCACATCTCTCTCTGTCACCTTCACATCTCTCTCTCTGTTATCTCTCTCCTTCACATCTCTCTCTCTCTCCTAGAACTGAGGACAGAGAATGTTCTGTCCTCTGAAGACTTATTACAAGCTTTAAGCGTGAAGTGATTTCATCCCTCTGTGACCAAGAGAAAGTGGTTATGGTTCAATTCTACAGAATTATTATTATTATTTTTGTTTCGTGTTGAAAGTTTAAAATCTGTGGTGAGAACATCCCCGTGAGATGAGACCGATGCTGCTGCTCTCCTCTTTAAAATGACACGTGGGACTCGCGTCCAGAGGAAATCGATTTGACCAGAAAATGTTGCACGTCACTCCCTATGCAAATGAGATGGCAGATCTCCCACTCCATCTCAGCTCCTGGCGGCCAGCGCCAGCTGAACAGGGAGACTCAGCTGTTTCGCTGACTGTAAAGCAATTGACATTGTGCAGTTCACAGAGCGCTCTGTACACAACAATGTCAGTCAGGAAACCGGTCCAGAACCACTATTGGTCCCCTAACTAGAGGAGTTGATATTCAAATGAACAGTACAGTTATACACATGCCATTGGTCCCCTAACTAGAGGAGTTGTTGATATTCAAATGAACAGTAGTTATACACATGCTATTGGTCCACTAACTAGAGGAGTTGATATTCAAATGAACAGTATAGTTATACACATGCTGCCCTGGCGTGACAAGGTGAGCTTCTCACAAAGGTCACTATTGGCGTGTGTGTGAGTCGTGCGTTCATGGTTCGCACACCGAATATAGTTTGGGATTGTTTCGCAGTTGTTGATGAATGTGATTAATTAGGGGAAGGACATTTGCACATGATGTTGCCGGTAGTTTAATCACATCTCTTCCTGTCAGACACAGGTGATATACATTTTAGTCACAGTGCTTCCTGTCAGACACAGGTGATATACAGTTTAATCACATCTCTTCCTGTCAGACATAGGTGATATATAGTTTAGTCACAACTCTCCCTGTCAGACACAGGTGATATATAGTTTAGTCACAACTCTCCCTATCAGACACAGGTGATATACAGTTTAGTCACAGTGCTTCCTGTCAGACACAGGTGATATACAGTTTAGTCACAACTCTTCCTGTCAGACACGGGTGATATACAGTTTAGTCACAGCTCTTCCTGTCAGACACAGGTGATATACAGTTTAGTCACAACTCTCCCTGTCAGACACAGGTGATATATAGTTTAGTCACAACTCTTCCTGTCAGACACAGGTGATATACAGTTTAGTCACAACTCTTCCTGTCAGACACAGGTGATATACAGTTTAGTCACAACTCTTCCTGTCAGACACAGGTGATATACAGTTTAGTCACAACTCTTCCTGTCAGACATAGGTGATATATAGTTTAGTCACAACTCTCCCTGTCAGACACAGGTGATATATAGTTTAGTCACAACTCTTCCTGTCAGACACAGGTGATATACAGTTTAGTCACAACTCTTCCTGTCAGACACAGGTGATATACCGTTTAGTCACAGCTCTTCCTGTCAGACACAGGTGATATACCGTTTAGTCACACACACACACACACACACACACACACACACACACACACACACACACACACACACACACACACACACACACACACACACACACACACACACACATACACACACACATACACACACACACACACACACACACACACACACACACACACACACCACTCTGCATGCCCTGGCCACAGCTGTGCTCTTGGGATGTCTTAGAGGACATCAGGGCGAATCTTGGCAGGGCTCCCTGGGCCGCCACCAGGTATCCACTTTTCCTCAAAGGCGAGCCGTGTCCTCCACCTCCTTCCCCTCTCCACCCCTCCTCCTTATCCCCCAGCGACCTGGCAAGGTCCTGTACAGATCGTCTGAATAATGAGCTGTATAGGAGAGACCTAAACATACATCTCCCTGAGTTAGGGAGACAATTGAGGAATCTCTCTCTCTCGCTCTCTCCTGCTCTCTCTCGCTCTCTCTCGCTCTCTCCTCTCTCTCCTCCTCACTCTCTCTCTCTCTCTCTCTCGCTTTCTCTCGCTTTCTCTCGCTCTCTCTCGCTCTCCTCTGTCTCTCCTCTCTCTCCTCTCTCTCGCTCTCTCTCTCCTCTCTCTCTCGCTCTCTTTCTCTCGCTCTCTCTCTCGCTCTCTCCTCTCTCTCTCTCTCTCTGGGCCTCAACTCCTGTAAACCCAGGGGACTGGCACACAGAGTTGGGTCTCTGTCGTGGACAACAGCTATTTTAGGATCCGTTCTTATGTGTAAGAACCAATCACATACTGTTATCAGTATAATATCTAACATACTCTACATGACCAATAATATTTGTTCACCTGCTCGTCTAATATCTCATTCCAAAATCATGAGCATTAATATGGAGTTGGTCTCCCCTCTGCTGCTATAACAGCCTACACTCTCCTGGGAAGGCTTTCCAATAGATGTTGGAACATTGCTGCTATAACAGCATCCACTCGTCTGGGAAGGCTTTCCACTAGATGTTGGAACAATGCTGCTATAACAGTCTCCACTCTTCTGGGAAGGCTTTCCACTAGATGTTGGAACATTGCTGCTATAACAGCCTCCACTCTTCTGGGAAGGCTTTCCACTAGATGTTGGAACATTGCTGCAGGGACTTGCTTCCATTCAGCCACAAGAGCATTAGTGAGGTCTGGGGCACTGATGTTGGGCGATTAGGCCTGGCTCTCAGTCGGGATTCCAATTCATCCCCAAGGTGTTTGATGGGGTTGAGGTCAGGGCTCTGTGCAGGCCAGTCAAGTTCTTCCACACAGATCTCAACAAACCATTTCTGTATGAACCTTGCTTTGTGCTGAAACAGGAAAGGGCCTTCCCCAAATTGTTGCCACAACGTTGGAAGAACGGAATCATCTAGAAGGTCATTGTATGCTGTAGCGATAAGATTTCCCTTCAATGGAAATAAGGGGCCCAAACCATGAAAAACAGCCCCAGAACATTATTGATCCTCTGCCAAACTTTACAGTTGGCACTATGCAATGGGGCAGGTAGCGTTCTCCTGGCATCCGCCAAACCCAGATTCGTCCATCGGACTGCCAGATGGTGAAGCGTGATTCATCCCTCCAGAGAACGCGTTTCCACTGCTCCAGAGTCCAATGGCAGTGAGCTTTTCACCACTCCAGCCGACGCTTGGCGTTGAGCATGGTGATCTTAGGCTTGTGTGCGGCTGCTCGGCCATGGAAACCCATTTCATGAAGCTCCCGACTAACAGTTCTTGTGCTGACGTTGCTTCCAGAGGCAGTTTGGAACTCGGTAGTGAGTGTTGAAACCGAGGACAGATGATTTTTACGCACGGTGCGTTTGAGCACTCGGGCAGTCGCGTTCTGTGAGCTTGTGTGGCCTGCCACTTCACGTCTGAGCCGTTGTTGCTCCTAGACGTTATCTCTTCACAATAACAGCACTTACAGTTGACCGGGTAGAAATTAGACGAACTGAATTGTTGGAAAGGTGGCATCCTATGACAGCGCCACGTTGAAAGTCACTGAGCTCTTCAGTAAGGCCGTTCAACTCGATTGTATACACCTGTCACCCACGGGTATGGCTGAAGTAGCCGAATCGACTCATTTGAAGGGGCGTTCCCATACTGCTGTATATATAGTGTACCTTGTCTCTTTTCTTCTTTAGGAGAAACACTGTCAATGTCTCGGCCGTCACTTTCTCTCCCCCTTGCTTCTGACATGTCGCTGTCTGTGAAATATACATGTTGCATTTGTTTCCTGTCCCAGTTTCTCTACTGTTTTATCATGTGTAATCATGGCCTCCCGGTTTCTCTACTGTTTTATCATGTGTAATCATGGCCTCCCAGTTTCTCTACTGTTTTATCATGTGTATTAATGGCCTCCCAGTTTCTCTACTGTTTTATCATGTGTAATAATGGCCTCCCGGTTTCTCTACTGTTTTATCATGTGTAATCATGGCCTCCCAGTTTCTCTACTGTTTTATCACGTGTATTAATGGCCTCCCAGTTCCTCTACTGTTTTATCATGTGTATTAATGGCCTCCCAATTTCTCTACTGTTTTATCATGTGTAATAATGGCCTCCCAGTTTCTCTACTGTTTTATCATGTGTAATAATGGCCTCCCAGTTTCTCTACTGTTTTATCATGTGTAATAATGGCCTCCCAGTTTCTCTACTGTTTTATCATGTGTAATAATGGCCTCCCAGTTTCTCTACTGTTTTATCATGTGTAATAATGGCCTCCCAGTTTCTCTACTGTTTTATCATGTGTATTAATGGCCTCCCAGTTTCTCTACTGTTTTATCATGTGTAATAATGGCCTCCCAGTTTCTCTACTGTTTTATCATGTGTATTAATGGCCTCCCAGTTTCTCTACTGTTTTATCATGTGTAATAATGGCCTCCCAGTTTCTCTACTGTTTTATCATGTGTAATAATGGCCTCCCAGTTTCTCTACTGTTTTATCATGTGTAATAATGGCCTCCCAGTTTCTCTACTGTTTTATCATGTGTAATAATGGCCTCCCAGTTTCTCTACTGTTTTATCATGTGTAATAATGGCCTCCCAGTTTCTCTACTGTTTCATCACGTGTAATCATGGCCTCCCAGTTTCTCTACTGTTTTATCATGTGTATTAATGGCCTCCCAGTTTCTCTACTGTTTTATCATGTGTAATAATGGCCTCCCAGTTTCTCTACTGTTTTATCATGTGTAATAATGGCCTCCCAGTTTCTCTACTGTTTTATCACATGTAATAATGGCCTCCCAGTTCCTCTACTGTTTTATCACGTGCGACATGGTTTTTCAGCAGAACATTACACATCACGTCTAAAGGGCAAACGTCTCCAGACTAAATGCACTTTGACACAACACATTGACTTACAGGAGGAACGGATGTTACGCCATGCAAGCGTAGATGTAACATGTTCACCTAACAGCCCTGGGCTCTTCCTGTTTGGACTGTTGACATTTCTGACAGAGCGGGACTGTGTTGCTAACATAGCGTGACGACGCTAACATTAGAATCTCTGCTTTGGGGTTGTGGAGAAGAAAAAACAATCTATCTGCTGTGATGTAAAAACCCCATTGGACAGGAGACAGTCTATCCACATTCTACCAGCTGTTCAACTCGGTATCAGACGTTTACGTTACTCAATGTACGTTTACACTACTCAATGTACGTTTACAACTAAATGTATTATACATTGAGAGAGCCTAACCATAGTCGTTGTCCGGATTTTTTACAACCTCATCATCCAAAACAGAAACGTTTCAAGAAATTGAAATTAACGGCCATATTTTCCCGTTAATTAATAACACAAAAAAATACAATGATGAAACTTGGGAAGCCATTTTGAATCCATGTTGTTGGTCCTAGTATCATGTAATGTTCAGAATACGTTGAGGGGAGTGATTTATTTCAGTACTTCAGCCATTTTGAATACATGTTGTTGGTCCTAGTATCGTGTCATGTTCAGAATACGTTGAGGGGAGTTATTTATTTCAGTACTTCTGCCAGTGAATGAAAGCTAGGCTATAGTTACTACGTTGTACTAGATACTACTGCTACATGAGTCATATGAAAAAGTCAAGTGTCGAGGTCTTCATGGCTCCCGAGTGGCGCAGCGGTCTCAGTGCTAGAGGCGTCACTACAGACCCTGGTTCGAATCCAGGCCGTATCACAGTGGTCTAATACACCACATCTCAGTGCTAGAGGGGTCACTACAGACCCTGGTTCGAATCCAGGCCGTATCACTGCGGTCTAATACACTGCATCTCAGTGCTAGAGGTGTTACTACAGACACCCTGGTTCGAATCCAGGCTGTATCACAACCGGGCCGTGATTGGGAGTCCCACGCCCAGTGTCGTTAGGGTGGGGGGGTACATTACGTCATTGCAAATATGAATTTGTTCTTAACCTTGCCTAGTTAAATAATAATACTTTAAAAACATATATTTTTTTTACTATTGTACCTGTTGTCGTCGTATCTGTGGTTCATCCTGCAGCTCGTGGCGATGTCACGTCCCTCACTTTCAGTGTCGAGTGGGCTAACCGCTTCCTCATATTACTGCTGGAGATTATGTATCTATGAAGGGTAATGATAAGGTAATGGTTCTTCCAGGACATCCTGCTATACACGAGGGTCAACTGCCTTTAGCTCAGGTGTAAAGGACGTCCCTCTCTTTGCTCAGCTACGACCACCTCCTCCTTATTCAGACCGTACCTGGCGCCAACTCAGAGCACCTCTGCTTTACAAAAACACGTGACGACACCTTCTTCGAGTGTCTTATCTGATCGCTCCATCTCAGAAGCTAATGAGGGACACTTAAGGCTGAGGAGCGCGCTTCTCTCTCTCACACACACACACACACACACACACACACACACACATACACACACACACACACACACCACACACACAGAGAGAGAGAGAGAGAGAGCGAGAGAGAGAGACACACACACACACACACACACACACACACACACACACACACACACACACACAGAGAGAGAGACACACACAGAGAGAGAGAGACACAACACACACACAGACACACAGAGAGAGAGAGAGAGAGAGACACACACACACACACACACACACACACACACACACACAGAGAGCTGCCACTAACATGTACACCAGCCTGTCTAGCTCTGTATCTAGCTAGTCATCTCCTGCTAAGGGAAGTAATTAAGTCGTTTTGGGAGGAGATTTGTCTGTTTTAATCACCTTCCTGGACTGCAGCCAATTGCGCTGTGTCACACACACACACAGAGAGAGAGAGAGAGAGACACACACACACACACACACATCACCCAAGTGTCTCTCTCTCTCTCTCACACACACACACACGGTATTGTCCTGTCATCTCAGCACTGTAGGTCAGCCAGGTAATAAGAACTGAAGAGAGAGGGTTTTGTTTTCCTGTAGTGAATTGCCATGATGGATCTGAAGCAGTGGCTCAATAAAACACTAACCCTGTTGTTGTGATTACATGATATCACCTGAGTGGCTCGTCAAACCACTTCGGACAAATTGAGCCAGATGATTGGTTGGTCCTCTAGCAGAATAGCTCCAGTTTTTTTGTTGATATCTAGAGGAAATCCCCCCCCAGAGAAGGATATGGTCCCTTTGTAAAGAGCCCAGTCAGTACTCTGACTTCTCTGTGACAGATACAGTGGCTAGATAGACGCTAGACTGTTGTCGTCGTCTCCCCCCATCCCGTTTAGTACCCTTGGGTTTGTTTGGATGTTATTCTCTAGAGATCAGTATGACAGGGAACGTGTGCTGAACAGACCTCCTATAAGGGGACTTCCTCATCCCTTTTATCTGCTGGTCTGTTCCATTGTCTTCGATAAATACAACCGAGATGGACTAGTCCATTTAGTTCTGAATCAGAGATCCACTATTCCACCAATACAACCTAGATGGACTAGTCCATTTAGTTCTGAATCAGAGCTCTACCAATACAACCGAGATGGACTAGTCTAGTAGTTCTGAATCAGAGCTCTACCAATACAACCTAGATGGACTAGTCTAGTAGTTCTGAATCAGAGCTCTACCAATACAACCTAGATGGACTAGTCTAGTAGTTCTGAATCAGAGCTCCACTATTCCACCAATACAACCTAGATGGACCAGTCCATTTAGTTCTGAATCAGAGCTCTACCAATACAACCGAGATGGACTAGTCCATTTAGTTCTGAATCAGAGATCCACTATTCCACCAATACAACCTAGATGGACTAGTCCATTTAGTTCTGAATCAGAGCTCTACCAATACAACCGAGATGGACTAGTCTAGTAGTTCTGAATCAGAGCTCTACCAATACAACCTAGATGGACTAGTCTAGTAGTTCTGAATCAGAGCTCTACCAATACAACCTAGATGGACTAGTCTAGTAGTTCTGAATCAGAGCTCCACTATTCCACCAATACAACCTAGATGGACTAGTCTAGTAGTTCTGAATCAGAGCTCTACCAATACAACCTAGATGGACTAGTCCATTTAGTTCTGAATCAGAGCTCCACTATTCCACCAATACAACCTAGATGGACTAGTCCATTTAGTTCTGAATCAGAGCTCTACCAATACAACCTAGATGGACTAGTCCATTTAGTTCTGAATCAGAGCTCTACCAATACAACCTAGATGGACTAGTCCATTTAGTTCTGAATCAGAGCTCTACCAATACAACCTAGATGGACTAGTCCATTTAGTTCTGAATCAGAGCTCTACCAATACAACCTAGATGGACTAGTCCATTTAGTTCTGAATCAGAGCTCTACCAATACAACCTAGATGGACTAGTCCATTTAGTTCTGAATCAGAGCTCTACCAATACAACCTAGATGGACTAGTCCATTTAGTTCTGAATCAGAGCTCTACCAATACAACCTAGATGGACTAGTCTAGTAGTTCTGAATCAGAGCTCTACCAATACAACCTAGATGGACTAGTCCATTTAGTTCTGAATCAGAGCTCTACCAATACAACCTAGATGGACTAGTCCATTTAGTTCTGAATCAGAGCTCCACTATTCCACCAATACAACCTAGATGGACTAGTCCATTTAGTTCTGAATCAGAGATCCACTATTCCACCAATACAACCTAGATGGACTAGTCCATTTAATTCTGAATCAGAGCTCCACTATTCCACCAATACAACCTAGATGGACTAGTCCATTTAGTTCTGAATCAGAGCTCTACCAATACAACCTAGATGGACTAGTCTAGTAGTTCTGAATCAGAGCTCTGCCAATACAACCGAGATGGACTAGTCTAGTAGTTCTGAATCAGAGCTCCGGTATTCCACCAATACAACCTAGATGGACTAGTCTAGTAGTTCTGAATCAGAGCTCTACTATTCCACCAATACAACCTAGATGGACTAGTCTAGTAGTTCTGAATCAGAGCTCTACCAATACAACCTAGATGGACTAGTCTAGTAGTTCTGAATCAGAGCTCTACCAATACAACCTAGATGGACTAGTCTAGTAGTTCTGAATCAGAGCTCCACTATTCCACCAATACAACCTAGATGGACTAGTCCATTTAGTTCTGAATCAGAGCTCTACCAATACAACCTAGATGGACTAGTCTAGTAGTTCTGAATCAGAGCTCTACTAATACAACCTAGATGGACTAGTCTAGTAGTTCTGAATCAGAGCTCTACCAATACAACCTAGATGGACTAGTCTAGTAGTTCTGAATCAGAGCTCTACCAATACAACCTAGATGGACTAGTCTAGTAGTTCTGAATCAGAGCTCTACCAATACAACCTAGATGGACTAGTCTAGTAGTTCTGAATCAGAGCTCTGCCAATACAACCGAGATGGACTAGTCCATTTAGTTCTGAATCAGAGCTCCACTATTCCACCAATACAACCTAGATGGACTAGTCCATTTAGTTCTGAATCAGAGCTCTGCCAATACAACCTAGATGGACTAGTCCATTTAGTTCTGAATCAGAGCTCTGCCAATACAACCGAGATGGACTAGTCCATTTAGTTCTGAATCAGAGCTCTGCCAATACAACCGAGATGGACTAGTCCATTTAGTTCTGAATCAGAGCTCTGCCAATACAACCGAGATGGACTAGTCCATTTAGTTCTGAATCAGAGCTCTGCCAATACAACCGAGATGGACTAGTCCATTTAGTTCTGAATCAGAGCTCCACTATTCCACCAATACAACCTAGATGGACTAGTCCATTTAGTTCTGAATCAGAGATCCACTATTCCACCAATACAACCTAGATGGACTAGTCCATTTAGTTCTGAATCAGAGCTCCACTATTCCACCAATACAACCTAGATGGACTAGTCCATTTAGTTCTGAATCAGAGCTCCACTATTCCACCAATACAACCTAGATGGACTAGTCCATTTAGTTCTGAATCAGAGCTCTGCCAATACAACCGAGATGGACTAGTCCATTTAGTTCTGAATCAGAGCTCCACTATTCCACCAATACAACCTAGATGGACTAGTCCATTTAGTTCTGAATCAGAGCTCTACCAATACAACCTAGATGGACTAGTCTAGTAGTTCTGAATCAGAGCTCTACCAATACAACCTAGATGGACTAGTCCATTTAGTTCTGAATCAGAGCTCCACTATTCCACCAATACAACCTAGATGGACTAGTCCATTTAGTTCTGAATCAGAGCTCTGCCAATACAACCTAGATGGACTAGTCTAGTTGTTCTGAGTCAGAGCTCTACCAATACAACCTAGATGGACTAGTCTAGTAGTTCTGAATCAGAGCTCCACTATTCCACCAATACAACCTAGATGGACTAGTCCATTTAGTTCTGAATCAGAGCTCTACCAATACAACCTAGATGGACTAGTCTAGTAGTTCTGAATCAGAGCTCTACTAATACAACCTAGATGGACTAGTCTAGTAGTTCTGAATCAGAGCTCCACTATTCCACCAATACAACCTAGATGGACTAGTCCATTTAGTTCTGAATCAGAGCTCTGCCAATACAACCTAGATGGACTAGTCTAGTAGTTCTGAATCAGAGCTCTACCAATACAACCTAGATGGACTAGTCTAGTAGTTCTGAATTAGAGCTCCACTATTCCACCAATACAACCTAGATGGACTAGTCCATTTAGTTCTGAATCAGAGCTCCACTATTCCACCAATACAACCTAGATGGACTAGTCCATTTAGTTCTGAATCAGAGCTCCACTATTCCACCAATACAACCTAGATGGACTAGTCCATTTAGTTCTGAATCAGAGATCCACTATTCCACCAATACAACCTAGATGGACTAGTCTAGTAGTTCTGAATCAGAGCTCTACCAATACAACCTAGATGGACTAGTCTAGTAGTTCTGAATCAGAGCTCCACTATTCCACCAATACAACCGAGATGGACTAGTCCATTTAGTTCTGAATCAGAGCTCCACTATTCCACCAATACAACCGAGATGGACTAGTCCATTTAGTTCTGAATCAGAGCTCCACTATTCCACCAATACAACCGAGATGGACTAGTCCATTTAGTTCTGAATCAGAGCTCCACTATTCCACCAATACAACCTAGATGGACTAGTCCATTTAGTTCTGAATCAGAGCTCCACTATTCCACCAATACAACCGAGATGGACTAGTCCATTTAGTTCTGAATCAGAGCTCTGCCAATACAACCTAGATGGACTAGTCCATTTAGTTCTGAATCAGAGCTCCACTATTCCACCAATACAACCTAGATGGACTAGTCCATTTAGTTCTGAATCAGAGCTCTGCCAATACAACCTAGATGGACTAGTCCATTTAGTTCTGAATCAGAGCTCTGCCAATACAACCGAGATGGACTAGTCCATTTAGTTCTGAATCAGAGCTCTGCCAATACAACCGAGATGGACTAGTCCATTTAGTTCTGAATCAGAGCTCCGGTATTCCACCAATACAACCGAGATGGACTAGTCTAGTAGTTCTGAATCAGAGCTCTACCAATACAACCTAGATGGACTAGTCTAGTAGTTCTGAATCAGAGCTCTACCAATACAACCTAGATGGACTAGTCCATTTAGTTCTGAATCAGAGCTCTACCAATACAACCTAGATGGACTAGTCCATTTAGTTCTGAATCAGAGCTCTACCAATACAACCTAGATGGACTAGTCCATTTAGTTCTGAATCAGAGCTCTACCAATACAACCTAGATGGACTAGTCTAGTAGTTCTGAATCAGAGCTCTACCAATACAACCTAGATGGACTAGTCCATTTAGTTCTGAATCCGAGCTCCACTATTCCACCAATACAACCTAGATGGACTAGTCCATTTAGTTCTGAATCAGAGCTCTGCCAATACAACCTAGATGGACTAGTCTAGTTTTTCTGAGTCAGAGCTCTACCAATACAACCTAGATGGACTAGTCTAGTAGTTCTGAATCAGAGCTCAACCAATACAACCTAGATGGACTAGTCTAGTAGTTCTGAATCAGAGCTCAACCAATACAACCTAGATGGACTAGTCTAGTAGTTCTGAATCAGAGCTCCACTATTCCACCAATACAACCTAGATGGACTAGTCCATTTAGTTCTGAATCAGAGCTCTACCAATACAACCTAGATGGACTAGTCCATTTAGTTCTGAATCAGAGCTCTACCAATACAACCTAGATGGACTAGTCTAGTAGTTCTGAATCAGAGCTCTACCAATACAACCTAGATGGACTAGTCCATTTAGTTCTGAATCAGAGCTCTACCAATACAACCTAGATGGACTAGTCTAGTTGTTCTGAGTCAGAGCTCTACCAATACAACCTAGATGGACTAGTCTAGTAGTTCTGAATCAGAGCTCTACCAATACAACCTAGATGGACTAGTCTAGTAGTTCTGAATCAGAGCTCTACCAATACAACCTAGATGGACTAGTCTAGTAGTTCTGAATCAGAGCCCTACCAATACAACCTAGATGGACTAGTCCATTTAGTTCTGAATCAGAGCTCTACTATTCCACCAATACAACCTAGATGGACTAGTCTAGTAGGGCGGCAGGGTAGCCTAGTGGTTAGAGTGTTGGACTAGTAACCGGAAGGTTGCGAGTTCAAACCCCCGAGCTGACAAGGTACAAATCTGTCGTTCTGCCCCTGAACAGGCAGTTAACCCACTGTTCCCAGGCCGTCATTGAAAATAAGAATTTGTTCTTAACTGACTTGCCTGGTTAAATAAAGGTTAAATAAAAAAATAAAAATAAAGTTCTGAATCAGAGCTCTACCAATACAACCTAGATGGACTAGTCTAGTAGTTCTGAATCAGAGCTCTACCAATACAACCTAGATGGACTAGTCTAGTAGTTCTGAATCAGAGCTCTACCAATACAACCTAGATGGACTAGTCTAGTAGTTCTGAATCAGAGCCCTACCAATACAACCTAGATGGACTAGTCCATTTAGTTCTGAATCAGAGCTCTACTATTCCACCAATACAACCTAGATGGACTAGTCTAGTAGGGCGGCAGGGTAGCCTAGTGGTTAGAGTGTTGGACTAGTAACCGGAAGGTTGCGAGTTCAAACCCCCGAGCTGACAAGGTACAAATCTGTCGTTCTGCCCCTGAACAGGCAGTTAACCCACTGTTCCCAGGCCGTCATTGAAAATAAGAATTTGTTCTTAACTGACTTGCCTGGTTAAATAAAGGTTAAATAAAAAAATAAAAATAAAGTTCTGAATCAGAGCTCTACCAATACAACCTAGATGGACTAGTCTAGTAGTTCTGAATCAGAGCTCTACCAATACAACCTAGATGGACTAGTCTAGTAGTTCTGAATCAGAGTTCCACTATTCCACCAATACAACCTAGATGGACTAGTCTAGTTGTTCTGAGTCAGAGCTCTACCAATACAACCTAGATGGACTAGTCTAGTAGTTCTGAATCAGAGCTCCACTATTCCACCAATACAACCTAGATGGACTAGTCTAGTAGTTCTGAATCAGAGCTCTACCAATACAACCTAGATGGACTAGTCTAGTAGTTCTGAATCAGAGCTCTACCAATACAACCTAGATGGACTAGTCTAGTAGTTCTGAATCAGAGCTCTACCAATACAACCTAGATGGACTAATCCATTTAGTTCTGAATCAGAGCTCCACTATTCCACCAATACAACCTAGATGGACTAGTCCATTTAGTTCTGAATCAGAGCTCTACCAATACAACCTAGATGGACTAGTCCATTTAGTTCTGAATCAGAGCTCTGCCAATACAACCTAGATGGACTAGTCTAGTAGTTCTGAATCAGAGCTCTACCAATACAACCTAGATGGACTAGTCTAGTAGTTCTGAATCAGAGCTCTACCAATACAACCTAGATGGACTAGTCCATTTAGTTCTGAATCAGAGCTCCACTATTCCACCAATACAACCTAGATGGACTAGTCCATTTAGTTCTGAATCAGAGCTCTACCAATACAACCGAGATGGACTAGTCTAGTAGTTCTGAATCAGAGCTCTACCAATACAACCTAGATGGACTAGTCTAGTAGTTCTGAATCAGAGCTCTACTAATACAACCTAGATGGACTAGTCTAGTAGTTCTGAATCAGAGCTCTACCAATACAACCTAGATGGACTAGTCCATTTAGTTCTGAATCAGAGCTCTGCCAATACAACCTAGATGGACTAGTCTAGTAGTTCTGAATCAGAGCTCTACCAATACAACCTAGATGGACTAGTCTAGTAGTTCTGAATCAGAGCTCTACCAATACAACCTAGATGGACTAGTCTAGTAGCTCTGGTATTCCACGGTCATCCCACAGGCTTTTCTACTGTATGTGAAACACACCATGACCACAGGATTCATCATATCTGAGTGATTCATAATGTGATGCTGCTGGGTCTTCCATGGTTCCTCTCGCACTTATACTACAGCGTTGTTCAATACTCCATGCTGATTGGCTAGGAGGGTATATTCTAGAGCGTTGATTCCTTTCAGAAATACAGACAGTTGGACAAGATATTGGACACCACCTGAAGTAGATCCACTTAAATATGACAGCAACACATCACTACCCAGTCTCTCATGTTAACTAGTATAACTAGTCCCCTGATCACCGTCACTACCCAGTCTCTCATGTTAACTAGTATAACTAGTCCCCTGATCACCGTCACTACCCAGTCTCTCATGTTAACTAGTATAACTAGTCCCCTGATCACCATCACTACCCAGTCTCTCATGTTAACTAGTATAACTAGTCCCCTGATCACCGTCACTACCCAGTATCTGATGTTAACTAGTATAACTAGTCCCCTGATCACCATCACTACCCATTATCTGATGTTAACTAGTATAACTAGTCCCCTGATCACCATCACTACCCAGTCTCTCATATTAACCAGTATAACTAGTCCCCTGATCACTACCCAGTCTCTCATGTTAACCAGTATAACTAGTCCCCTTATCACCATCACTACCCAGTCTATGTAGTGTGGGCCTCTCCCAGTAGGTTGTAGGACCCACACATCAGATAGATAGTGATAGTAAAGTCTCCTTACCCCTCTCTGTGGGCCTCTCCCAGTAGGTTGTAGGACCCACACATCAGATAGATAGTGATAGTAAAGTCTCCTTACCCCTCTCATCAGCTAGATAGTGATAGTATAGTCTCCTTACCCCTCTCTGTGGGCCTCTCCCAGTAGGTTGTAGGACCCACACATCAGATAGATAGTGATAGTATAGTCTCCTTACCCCTCTCTGTGGGCCTCTCCCAGTAGGTTGTAGGACCCACACATCAGATAGATAGTGATAGTATAGTCTCCTTACCCCTCTCTGTGGGCCTCTCCCAGTAGGTTGTAGGACCCACACATCAGATAGATAGTGATAGTAAAGTCTCCTTACCCCTCTCTGTGGGCCTCTCCCAGTAGGTTGTAGGACCCACACATCAGATAGATAGTGATAGTAAAGTCTCCTTACCCCTCTCTGTGGGCCTCTCCCAGTAGGTTGTAGGACCCACACATCAGATAGATAGTGATAGTAAAGTCTCCTTACCCCTCTCTGTGGGCCTCTCCCTTCTCCAGTTCCTGTATAACTCCCAGTAGGACCTTGATGGTCTCCTGGCTGGAGGAGATCAGGTTCTCCATGGCCTGAAGCTGTGATTTCACGTCCTCTCCTCCCTCCCCTTTCTGAGTCAGTACCGGTACTATCTGCTTACAGGCCCCCCCGGGGTTAACTCCCCCCGCAGTCGCAACGGTCGCTGGTTCGACCCCGCTACTTCTACATCCCAGCGCCTCCCCCGTGGTCCGGGCCGACAGCGTCTGTGGCGAGAACGTCTGTGGCGAGAACGTCTGTGATGAGAACGTTGCCGGTTCATGACACTGTGCCTGAGTAGTGCAGCCAGCGGCCCGCGGTAGAGTCTGAGACTCTAGTCCATTCAGCTCCAGTCCCTTCATTAGTTTGCTCCGTGCTGTCGGGCTCTCCAGACACTCCACCTGGGTCAGAGAGTTCCAGGAGATGGGACCGGTCACCTTGGAGACTGAGGAAGACCCTCTCATGTCCCCCGGCAGAGTCCTGCTAGAGCCTGGCTCCTCCGAGTGGAGCAGCAGCCGTTTCCCGGCCGGACAGTCCGAGGAGTCCAGTTCCCTGTGTTCTAGTCCTTCCAGGGGGTTGGAGTCGACGCTGCAGATCTGGTAGTCGGTGGCCTGTGGGTTGGAGTCGACGCTGCAGATCTGGTAGTCGGTGGCCTGTGGGTTGGAGTCGGGCGTGTTGGAGGGAGAGGGGCCGTCTGTGAGCATCAGACAGTCAGAGTAGAGGACGTCGTCTGTACAGTGCTTCTCCACCGTAGCTATGCACTCCGTAGTATGCAACAAGGCTCTGGTTCTCTGTACTCCTCCTCCTCCTCCTCCTCCTCCTCCACCGCAGGCGCCCCTGTCCCCTAAACGCTCCACAGCTCTGGAGTGCTTGACGTCGATGACAAACCCATTGTTGTGGCCCTTGTCTCTCTCCACATGCTTGGTGTGGCTGTGGCCCTTGTCTCTCTCCACATGCTTGGTGTGGCTGTGGCCCTTCTTCCTCTCCATGGGAAAGGTCTTGTAACGGCTCCTGAGGTCCGGGGACGTCTGGACCCCTGTGCTCTTGGTGACGTTGGGGATGGAGCGCCGAGCGGGCACTGTCATGTACTTGCGGTACGCCACCTTGGGGGAAAACGGTTTAGACACATTACAGAGTAAACAACAACAACAACAACATTGACACATTACAGAGTAAACAACAACAACATTGACACATTACAGAGTAAACAACAACAACAACATTGACACATTACAGATTAAACAACAACAACAACATTGAGAACCACTCAGCGTTTTGAGACATTATAAACCAGGGTATACCTAACACCCTCCTGGGGACCTGGAGGGCTGCTCATTTAGGCTGTTACCGTAGTTCTTCACAGCTGATTCAAATCATGAACTCATGATGAAATAAAAAGCCTAATGTGCCGCCCTCGGAGTCCCCAGGACCGTGTGTCTTATATTCCACTGGTCCTAGTACAGTAATACATTCATACATGTTCCCCCGAACCAAAGGGAGGGTTGGTTACAGACCTTGTAGGAGCCTGGCTTGCCCCCCTTCCCGGCCATCTGTAGAGCGGCCTCTCTCTGCTCGTTCTGCGCCTCGCAGATGTCCTTGAATCTCACCTGGAGGGCCTTGTTTCTCTTCCGTACCTACGATACAACTTTAATGTCATATTTAAAACATTGGTCTTTGCAACAAAAAAAAAAACATCTTGATGTTATTCTCGATCTCCCAGACAGCACACACACACGGACACACACATGGACACACACAGACACCGCACACCCACGGACACACACACGGACACACACACACACACACGGACACACCTGCTGCTGTGACCTGCTGCTGGTGTCCAGGAAGGAGTATTTGACCTCCAGGGCCAGCGAGGCGGAAGGGGAGGGGGTGGGCGCCACCTCTGAATCCGACTCGGAGTTGATGAGCATGCTTTTATCTCCCTCCGCCTTGCTCACCATGGTTCCTTAGAGAGAGAGAGAGAGATGGTGTTAGTCACTGTGGTGTATGAGAGAGAGAGATGAGGGGAGAGAGAGAGAGAGATGGTGTTAGTCACTGTGGTGTTTGAGAGAGAGAGAGAGAGAGAGAGAGAGAGAGAGAGGAGGGGAGATATAGTGTTAGTTTCTCTCTCTGATTGGAGACCGTATTCACGGTAGAGGGAGGGAGGGAGGTATAGTGTTAGTTTCTCTCTCTGATTGGAGACCTTATTCACAGTGGAGGGAGGGAGGGAGATATAGTGTTAGTTTCTCTCTCTGATTGGGAGACCTTATTCACGGTAGACGGAGGGAGGGAGGGAGGGAGGGAGGGGAGGTATAGTGTTAGTTTCTCTCTTTGATTGGGAGACCTTATTCATGGTAGAGGGAGGGAGGGAGGGAGGGAGGGAGGGAGGGAGGGAGGGAGGGAGGGAGGGAGGGGAGGTATAGTGTTAGTTTCTCTCTCTGATTGGGAGACCTTATTCACGGTAGAGGGAGGGGAGGTATAGTGTTAGTTTCTCTCTCTGATTGGGAGACCTTATTCACGCTAGAGGGAGGGAGGGAGGGGAGATATAGTGTTAGTTTCTCTCTCTGATTGGGAGACCTTATTCACGGTAGAGGGAGGGAGGGAGGGGAGGTATAGTGTTAGTTTCTCTCTCTGATTGGGAGACCTTATTCACGGTAGAGGGAGGGGAGGTATAGTGTTAGTTTCTCTCTCTGATTGGGAGACCTTATTCACGCTAGAGGGAGGGAGGGAGGGAGATATAGTGTTAGTTTCTCTCTCTGATTGGGAGACCTTATTCACGGTAGAGGGAGGGAGGGAGGGGAGGTATAGTGTTAGTTTCTCTCTCTGATTGGGAGACCTTATTCACGGTAGAGGGAGGGGAGGTATAGTGTTAGTTTCTCTCTCTGATTGGGAGACCTTATTCACGGTAGAGGGAGGGAGGGAGGGGAGGTATAGTGTTAGTTTCTCTCTCTGATTGGGAGACCTTATTCACGGTAGAGGGAGGGGAGGTATAGTGTTAGTTTCTCTCTCTGATTGGGAGACCTTATTCACGGTAGAGGGAGGGAGGGAGGGAGGGAGGGAGGGGAGATATAGTGTTAGTTTCTCTCTCTGATTGGGAGACCTTATTCACGGTAGAGGGAGGGAGCCCTGGTGACGTGGGCTGGGGTGATTACACACAGACAGAGGGGTTTTCCTCTGAGTTAGTGTGTACAGACAGGTAATTAGAGAAACTAACAGCAGGTTAGATCACTCAGCCTTGTATGAAAGCAGGACACGTGTGACCTTGTTCTCAGTCAGTTAATTGCTCATTTGCTGTAAGGCCGAAGGAAAAGGACCTGTGTCATTGCGTGAGAGAAAGGCTCAGGGTGATGTGCAGCAGAATCAAGCCCCTATAATGAATTATTACATCATTTATTCTCTATTCTTAGAACATTTGAAAGTAATTGTATCATAGCAACAAGCCTCATGTGTTTGTTCTGTCCAGAACCCTGACGTTCTGATTGGTACGATGGAGTCTGTTATCTATTCAACTGTGTGTTTGTTCTGTCCAGAACCCTGACCTTCCCCTTGATACGATAAAGTCTGTTATCTATTCAACTGTGTTTGTTCTTCTGATTCTCATAGTTCATAGTTCTCTCTCTCTCTCTCTCTCTCTTTCTCTCTCTCTCCCCCCTCTCTCTCTCTGTCTCTCTCTCCGTTCCCTCTCTTTCGTCTCTCCGTTCTCGATCTGTCTGCTGACTGTCTGACAGCTGTTCTACTCTTGGTTTCTCTCTGAATGAGGTCAGTGATGACTGTGATGGTGCCTGAGAACACATCAAACTTCCAGTGTCAGAAGTGAAAACCACAAAACCAAACATTCCACATGTCTAAAATATCTCAGAGATAATGATGAGAGTTTCAGGATGATTAGAATTCAGACACAGCAGATAATGATGAGAGTTTCAGGATTATTAGAATTCAGACACAGCAGATAATGATGAGAGTTTCAGGATGATTAGAATTCAGACACAGCAGATAATGATGAGAGTTTCAGGATGATTAGAATTCAGACACAGCAGATAATGATGAGAGTTTCAGGATGATTAGAATTCAGACACAGCAGATAATGATGAGAGTTTCAGGATGATTAGAATTCAGACACAGCAGATAATGATGAGAGTTTCAGGATGATTAGAATTCAGACACAGCAGATAATGATGAGAGTTTCAGGATGATTAGAATTCAGACACAGCAGATAATGATGAGAGTTTCAGGATGATTAGAATTCAGACACAGCAGATAATGATGAGAGTTTCAGGATGATTAGAATTCAGACACAGCAGATAATGATGAGAGTTTCAGGATGATTAGAATTCAGACACAGCAGATAATGATGAGAGTTTCAGGATGATTAGAATTCAGACACATCAGATCATAATGAGAGTTTCAGGATTATTAGAATTCAGACACAGCAGATAATGATGAGAGTTTCAGGATTATTAGAATTCAGACACATCAGATAATGATGAGAGTTTCAGGATGATTAGAATTCAGACACAGCAGATAATGATGAGAGTTTCAGGATGATTAGAATTCAGACACAGCAGATAATGATGAGAGTTTCAGGATGATTAGAATTCAGACACAGCAGATAATGATGAGAGTTTCAGAATGATTAGAATTCAGACACAGCAGATAATGATGAGAGTTTCAGGATTATTAGAATTCAGACACAGCAGATAATGATGAGAGTTTCAGGATGATTAGAATTCAGACACATCAGATAATGATGAGAGTTTCAGGATGATTAGAATTCAGACACATCAGATAATGATGAGAGTTTCAGGATGATTAGAATTCAGACACAGCAGATAATGATGAGAGTTTCATGATGATTAGAATTCAGACACAGCAGATAATGATGAGAGTTTCAGGATGATTAGAATTCAGACACAGCAGATAATGATGAGAGTTTCAGGATGATTAGAATTCAGACACAGCAGATAATGATGAGAGTTTCAGGATTATTAGAATTCAGACACAGCAGATAATGATGAGAGTTTCAGGATGATTAGAATTCAGACACAGCAGATAATGATGAGAGTTTCAGGATGATTAGAATTCAGACACAGCAGATAATGATGAGAGTTTCAGGATGATTAGAATTCAGACACAGCAGATAATGATGAGAGTTTCAGGATGATTAGAATTCAGACACAGCAGATAATGATGAGAGTTTCAGGATGATTAGAATTCAGACACAGCAGATAATGATGAGAGTTTCAGGATGATTAGAATTCAGACACAGCAGATAATGATGAGAGTTTCAGGATTATTAGAATTCAGACACAGCAGATAATGAAACAAGAGTCTCTCTCTCTCTCAAACAGGAGTCTGGTTTACACTGTAGTACTGTAGATGAGTACAGAGTTTCTCCTCTGTCTCTCTCTCAATTCAATTCAATTCAAGGGCTTTATTGGCATGGGAAACATGTGTTAACATTGCCAAAGCAAGTGAGGTAGATAATATATAAAGTGAATATATAAAGTGAAATAAACAATACAAATTAACAGTAAACATTACACATACAGAGGTTTCAAAACAATAAAGACATTACAAATGTCGTATTATATATATATATATACAGTGTTTTAACAATGTACAAATGGTTAAAGGACACAAGATAAAATAAATAAGCATAAATATGGGTTGTATTTACAATGGTGTGTGTTCTTCACTGGTTGCCCTTTTCTCGTGGCAACAGGTCACAAATCTTGCTGCTGTGATGGCACACTGTGGAATTTCACCCAGTAGATATGGGAGTTTATCAAAATTGGATTTGCTTTTGAATTCTTTGTGGATCTGTGTAATCTGAGGGAAATATGTCTCTCTAATATGGTCATACATTGGGCAGGAGGTTAGGAAGTGCATCTCAGTTTCCACCTCATTTTGTGGGCAGTGTGCACATAGCCTGTCTTCTCTTGAGAGCCATGTCTGCCTACGGCGACCTTTCTCAATAGCAAGGCTATGCTCACTGAGTCTGTACATAGTCAAAGATTTCCTTAAGTTTGGGTCAGTCACAGTGGTCAGATATTCTCTCTCTCTCTCTCTCTCTCTCTCTCTCTCTCTCTCTCTCTCTCTCCCTTCAGACCAACCCTCCCCCCAGTGTAATTTTACCACCCATTAACCAATCACAGGATGTGAACAGCACAGTCCGGTCATCTGTCTCTGCATTGCCACCCAACAGTAAACAGGCAGGACCTTGTCCGTCTCTTGTCGTATTGGACCTTATTAAAATGTCTAGATCTCTGCTGAACCACACGTGTTCACTCTGTCATGTCTGTGTCAATGTGTGATTGATTGTGGAACCGTGAGTTCAAGGTTTAATGTATGTATTCACCCACCTCTGTCTGTAGAGGCGCCCTTCCAACACAAGTGACCGTGTTAATAATTGACATGAGGGCCACATACAGCAACAAGGAGTCTATATACAGGGGGTACCGGTACCGAGTCAGTGTAGAGGGGTACCGGTACCGAGTCAGTGTAGAGGGGGTACCGGTACCGAGTCAGTGTAGAGGGGTACCAGTACCGAGTCAGTGTAGAGGGGGTACCGGTACCGAGTCAGCGTAGAGGGGGTACCGGTACCGAGTCAGCGTAGAGGGGGTACCGGTACCGAATCAGCGTAGGTTGGTACCGGTACTGAGTCAGTGTAGGGGGGTACCGGTACCGAGTCAGTGTAGGGGGCTACTGAGTCAGTGTAGCGGGGGTATTGGTACCGAGTCAGTGTAGAGGGGCACCGGTACCGAGTCAGTGTAGAGGGGCACCAGTACCGAGTCAGTGTAGGGGGGTACCGGTACCGAGTCAGTGTAGAGTGGTACCGGTACCGAGTCAGTGTAGAGGGGCACCGGAACCGAGTCAGTGTAGAGTGGTACCGGTACCGAGTCAGTGTAGGGGGGTACCGGTACCTAGTCAGTGTAGGGGGGTACCGGTACCGAGTCAGTGTAGTAGGGCACCGGTACCGAGTCAGTGTAGTAGGGCACCGGTACCGAGTCAGTGTAAGGGGGTACCGAGTCAGTGTAGGGGGGGTACCGGTACCGAATCTTTGTAGTAGGGTACCGGTACCGAGACAGTGTAAGGGGGTACCGAGTCAGTGTAGGGGGGGTACCGGTACCGAGTCAGTGTAGGAGGGTACCAGTACCGAGTCAGTGTAAGGGGGTACCGAGTCAGTGTAGGGGGGGTACCGGTACCGGAGTCAGTGTAGGGGGGTGCAGGTTAGTCGAGGTCATTTGTTCATGTATGTAGGACTAAAGTGACTATGCAGAGATAATAACCAGCGAGTAGCAGCAGTGTAAAAACCAACGGGGGTGTTCTGTGTCACGTCCTCAAGTAGCACTAAGTAGTCGGAAAGATTATTATTTCCAAGGTCTCTTCTCCTCATAAATACATGGAGTATGTTTGCTCTGTTTGTGAGACGGTAGAGAGAGATACGGTCTGTATCATGTTGTCTCTCTCTCTAGTGACGGTATAGATATACGGTCTGTATCATGTTGTCTGTCTCTCTAGTGACAGTAGAGATATACGGTCTGTATCATGTTGTCTGTCTCTCTAGTGACAGTAGAGATATACAGTCTGTATCATGTTGTCTCTCTCTCTAGTGACAGTAGAGATATACAGTCTGTATCATGTTGTCTCTCTCTCTAGTGACAGTAGAGATATACAGTCTGTATCATGTTGTCTCTCTCTCTAGTGACAGTAGAGATATACGGTCTGTATCATGTTGTCTCTCTCTCTCTAGTGACGGTAGAGATATACGGTCTGTATCATGTTGTCTGTCTCTCTAGTGACGGTAGAGATATACGGTCTGTATCATGTTGTCTCTCTCTCTAGTGACGGTAGAGATATACGGTCTGTATCATGTTGTCTCTCTCTCTAGTGACAGTAGAGATATACAGTCTGTATCATGTTGTCTCTCTCTAGTGACAGTAGAGATATACAGTCTGTATCATGTTGTCTCTCTCTCTAGTGACTGTAGAGAGATACAGTCTGTATCATGTTGTCTCTCTCTCTAGTAACAGTAGAGATATACGGTCTGTATCACGTTGTCTGTCAGAGCTCTAGTGACAGTAGAGATATACGGTCTGTATCATGTTGTCTGTCTCTCTAGTGACAGTAGAGAGATACGGTCTGTATCATGTTGTCTCTCTCTCTAGTGACGGTAGAGATATACGGTCTGTATCATGTTGTCTCTCTCTCTAGTGACGGTAGAGATATACGGTCTGTATCATGTTGTCTCTCTCTCTAGTGACGGTAGAGATATACGGTCTGTATCATGTTGTCTGTCTCTCTAGTGACAGTAGAGATATACGGTCTGTATCATGTTGTCTCTCTCTCTAGTGACGGTAGAGATATACAGTCTGTATCATGTTGTCTCTCTCTATTGACGGTAGAGATATACGGTCTGTATCATGTTGTCTGTCTCTCTAGTGACGATAGAGATATACGGTCTGTATCATGTTGTCTCTCTCTCTAGTGACAGTAGAGATATACGGTCTGTATCATGTTGTCTCTCTCTAGTGACAGTAGAGATATACGTTCTGTATCATGTTGTCTCTCTCTCTAGTGACTGTAGAGAGATACAGTCTGTATCATGTTGTCTCTCTCTCTCTAGTGACAGTAGAGATATACGGTCTGTATCATGTTGTCTGTCTCTCTAGTGACGATAGAGATATACGGTCTGTATCATGTTGTCTCTCTCTCTAGTGACAGTAGAGAGATACGGTCTGTATCATGTTGTCTCTCTCTCTCTAGTGACAGTAGAGATATACGGTCTGTATCATGTTGTCTCTCTCTCTCTAGTGACAGTAGAGATATACGGTCTGTATCATGTTGTCTCTCTCTCTCTAGTGACAGTAGAGATATACGGTCTGTATCATGTTGTCTCTCTCTCTAGTGACGGTAGAGATATACGGTCTGTATCATGTTGTCTGTCTCTCTAGTGACAGTAGAGATATACGGTCTGTATCATGTTGTCTGTCTCTCTAGTGACGGTAGAGATATACGGTCTGTATCATGTTGTCTGTCTCTCTAGTGACGATAGAGATATACGGTCTGTATCATGTTGTCTCTCTCTCTAGTGACAGTAGAGATATACGGTCTGTATCATGTTGTCTCTCTCTAGTGACAGTAGAGATATACGTTCTGTATCATGTTGTCTCTCTCTCTAGTGACAGTAGAGATATACGGTCTGTATCATGTTGTCTGTCTCTCTAGTGACGATAGAGATATACGGTCTGTATCATGTTGTCTCTCTCTCTAGTGACAGTAGAGATATACGGTCTGTATCATGTTGTCTCTCTCTAGTGACAGTAGAGATATACGTTCTGTATCATGTTGTCTCTCTCTCTAGTGACAGTAGAGATATACGTTCTGTATCATGTTGTCTCTCTATCTAGTGACAGTAGAGATATACGGTCTGTATCATGTTGTCTCTCTCTAGTGACAGTAGAGATATACGGTCTGTATCATGTTGTCTCTCTCTCTAGTGATTGTAGAGAGATACAGTCTGTATCATGTTGTCTCTCTCTCTCTAGTGACAGTAGAGATATACGGTCTGTATCATGTTGTCTCTCTCTCTAGTGACAGTAGAGATATACGGTCTGTATCATGTTGTCTCTCTCTCTAGTGACAGTAGAGATATACGGTCTGTATCATGTTGTCTCTCTCTAGTGACAGTAGAGATATACGGTCTGTATCATGTTGTCTCTCTCTCTAGTGACTGTAGAGAGATACAGTCTGTATCATGTTGTCTCTCTCTCTCTAGTGACAGTAGAGATATACGGTCTGTATCATGTTGTCTCTCTCTCTAGTGACAGTAGAGATATACGGTCTGTATCATGTTGTCTATCTCTAGTGACAGTAGAGAGATACGGTCTGTATCATGTTGTCTGTCTCTCTATCTAGTGACAGTAGAGAGATACGGTCTGTATCATGTTGTCTCTCTCTCTAGTGACGGTAGAGATATACAGTCTGTATCATGTTGTCTGTCTCTCTATTGACGGTAGAGATATACGGTCTGTATCATGTTGTCTCTCTCTCTAGTGACAGTAGAGATATACGGTCTGTATTATGTTGTCTGTCTCTAGTGACGGTAGAGATATACAGTCTGTATCATGTTGTCTCTCTCTCTAGTGACAGTAGAGAGATACAGACCGTATCATGTTGTCTGTCTCTCTAGTGACGGTAGAGATATACGGTCTGTATCATGTTGTCTCTCTCTCTAGTGACGGTAGAGATATACGGCCTGTATCATGTTGTCTCTCTCTCTAGTGACAGTAGAGATATACGGTCTGTATCATGTTGTCTCTCTCTCTAGTGACAGTAGAGATATACGGTCTGTATCATGTTGTCTCTCTCTCTCTAGTGACAGTAGAGATATACGGTCTGTATCATGTTGTCTGTCTCTCTCTCTCTCTAGTGACAGTAGAGATATACGGTCTGTATCATGTTGTCTCTCTCTCTAGTGACAGTAGAGATATACGGTCTGTATCATGTTGTCTGTCAGAGCTCTAGTGACAACAGCCCACCTGAAGCAGGGGGAGGAGGGGAGGAAGGGGAGGGAGAGGGAGGGAGGGAAGCAGGGGGAGGGAGAGGGAGGGAAGCAGGGGTAGTGGGGGAGGGAGAGGGAGGGAGGGAAGCATGGGGAGGAGGGAAGTGGGGGAGGGAGGGAAGCAGGGGGAGTGGGGGAGGGAGGGAAGCAGGGGGAGGAGGGGGGAGGGAGAGGGAGGAGGGAAGCAGGGGGAAGAGGGGGGAGGGAGTGAGGGAAGCAGGGGGAGTGGGGGAGGGAGAGGGGGGAGGGAAGCAGGGGGAGGAGGGGAGTGGGGAGGGACGGAAGCAGGGGGAGGAGGGGGGAGGGAGAGGGAGGAGGGAAGCAGGGGGAAGAGGGGGGAGGGAGTGAGGGAAGCAGGGGGAGTGGGGGAGGGAGAGGGGGGAGGGAAGCAGGGGGAGGAGGGGAGTGGGGGAGGGGGGAAGCAGGGGGGAGGAGGGGAGTGGGGGAGGGAGGGAAGCAGGGGGAGGAGGGGAGTGGGGGAGGGAGGGAGGGAAGCAGGGGGAGGAGGGGAGTGGGAGGTAGGGAAAGGAGGGGGAGGAGGGGAGTGGGGCAGGGAGAGGGAGGTAGGGAAAGAGGGAGAAGGAGGGAGGGAAGCAGGGGGCAGAGAGAGGGAGAGGGGTAATTGTTGCTCGCTGTCACCGTGGATCATGTTACTGTCTGTCTTCCTGTTCCCGGCAGGAAGTTCAGATGGAGCTCGCTGACCACAGGACTATTTGTAGGCACTGTGTGTTCAGGTTATTTAATGAAAGCATGTATACATTTGCATCAAAAGTATTGAACATTTTTCAAGTCAACCGGATACTTTATCAATTTCAGATGAATCACATCTATGATTTTTTATTCATGTCAGGATAGCTGATCCATAACCTGATCAATAACCTGATCCATAACCTGATCAATAACCTGATCCATAACCTGTCACACTGCAATACATTTCCATATGGAGGAGTTGACTTGGAGAAAGGAAGGTTGTATTTGTTCATTTCAGCAGTATGGGAATAGTAATGAATTAGTCCTAGCTGGTGTGTGTGATGACCATCGTTGTGACTCCTATTACATCACAAACACACGCCTCACTGTGAGACAGACTAGCCGGGTTTGAGAAGGAGGGAGCTGTTGTTGCTGTGGTCACAGTTTTGAACGGGAGACAGAGATCACACATCAGCAGCTCTCAGAGAGAGAGTCGTGTGAACCTCACTGTCATGTTAAAATACACCGTGTCACTCTTAACTCCCCAATACACCGACTAGATCACCCAGAGATCCTTTCAAAAGGGGGGTGGAGTCCCAGGGGGGTGGAGTCCCACCACTGGCCTCAAATCACATTGCCCTAACTACAAGAGAGAGAGAGAGAGAGGCAACGAGAGTGTAACGGAGAGGGAGGCAGCCACAGAGAGAGAAGGGAATAGAGAGAGAGGCAGAGGCAGCCAGAGAGAGAGAAGGGAAGAGAGAGATTGAGGCAGAGGCAGGAGGAGAGAGAAGGGAAGAGAGGCAGAGGCAGCCAGAGAGAGAGGCAGAGGCAGGAGGAGAGAGAAGGGAAGAGAGAGAGAGAGGCAGAGGCAGCCAGAGAGAGAGAAGGGAAGAGAGAGGGGCAGAGGCAGGAGGAGAGAGAAGGGAAGATAGAGAGGGGCAGAGGCAGCCAGAGAGAGACAGAGGCAGCCAGAGAGAAAGAGGCAGAGGCAGGAGGAGAGAGAAGGGAAGAGAGAGAGGGGCAGAGGCAGCCAGAGAGAGAGGCAGAGGCAGGAGGAGAGAGCAGGGAAGAGAGAGAGGCAGAGGCAGCCAGAGAGAGAGAAGGGAAGAGAGAGAGAGAGGCAGAGGCAGGAGGAGAGAGAAGGGAAGATAGAGAGGGGCAGAGGCAGCCAGAGAGAGAGGCAGGAGGAGAGAGAAGGGAAGAGAGAGAGACGCAGAGGCAGCCATAGAGAGAGGTAGAGGCAGGAGGAGAGAGAAGGGAAGAGAGGCAGAGGCAGGAGGAGAGAGAAGTGAAGAGAGGCAGAGGCAGCCAGAGAGAGAAGGGAAGAGAGAGAGGCAGAGGCAGCCAGAGAGAGAGAAGGGAAGAGAGAGAGGCAGAGGCAGCCAGAGAGAGAGAAGGGAAGAGAGAGAGGCAGAGGCAGCCAGAGAGAGAGAGAAGGGAAGAGAGGCAGAGGCAGGAGGAGAGAGAAGGGAAGAGAGAGAGAGAGAGGCAGCCAGAGAGAGAGAAGGGAAGAGAGGCAGAGGCAGCCAGAGAGAGAAGGTAAGAGAGAGAGAGAGAGGCAGATGCAGATGGAGAGAGAAGGGAATAGAGGCTGCCTCTAGGCAGGAGGAGAGAGAGAGAGAGAGGCAGCCAGAGAGAGAAGGGAAGAGAGGCAGGAGGAGAGATAAGTGAAGAGGCAGAGGCAGCCAGAGAGAGAGAAGGGAAGAGAGGCAGAGGCAGCCAGAGAGAGAAGGGAAGAGAGAGAGAGAGGCAGATGCAGATGGAGAGAGAAGGGAAGAGAGATAGAGGCAGGAAGAGAGAGAAGGGAAGAGAGAGAGGCAGAGGCAGCCAGATAGAGGCAGAGGCAGCCAGAGAGAGAAGGGAAGAGAGGCAGAGGCAGGAGGAGAGAGAAGTGAAGAGAGAGAAGAGAATAGAGAGGCAGCCAGAGAGAGAAGGGAAGAGAGAGAAGAGAATAGAGGCAGCCAGAGAGAGAGAAGTGAAGAGAGAGAAGATAATAGAGAGGCAGCCAGAGAGAGAAGGGAAGAGAGAGAAGAGAATAGAGATGCAGCCAGAGAGAGAAGGGAAGAGAGAGAAGGGAAGTGAGAGAAGAGAATAGAGAGGCAGCCAGAGAGAGAAGGGAAGAGAGAGAAGAGAATAGAGAGGCAGCCAGAGAGAGAAGGGAAGTGAGAGAAGAGAATAGAGGCAGCCAGAGAGAGAGAAGTGAAGAGAGAGAAGAGAAGGGGAGAGAGCAGGGAAGAGAGAGAGGCAGAGGCAGCCAGAGAGAGAGAAGGGAAGAGAGAGAGAGAGGCAGAGGCAGGAGGAGAGAGAAGGGAAGATAGAGAGGGGCAGAGGCAGCCAGAGAGAGAGGCAGGAGGAGAGAGAAGGGAAGAGAGAGAGACGCAGAGGCAGCCATAGAGAGAGGTAGAGGCAGGAGGAGAGAGAAGGGAAGAGAGGCAGAGGCAGAGGCAGGAGGAGAGAGAAGTGAAGAGAGGCAGAGGCAGCCAGAGAGAGAAGGGAAGAGAGAGAGGCAGAGGCAGCCAGAGAGAGAGAAGGGAAGAGAGAGAGGCAGAGGCAGCCAGAGAGAGAGAAGGGAAGAGAGAGAGGCAGAGGCAGCCAGAGAGAGAGAGAAGGGAAGAGAGGCAGAGGCAGGAGGAGAGAGAAGGGAAGAGAGAGAGAGAGAGGCAGCCAGAGAGAGAGAAGGGAAGAGAGGCAGAGGCAGCCAGAGAGAGAAGGTAAGAGAGAGAGAGAGAGGCAGATGCAGATGGAGAGAGAAGGGAATAGAGGCTGCCTCTAGGCAGGAGGAGAGAGAGAGAGAGAGGCAGCCAGAGAGAGAAGGGAAGAGAGGCAGGAGGAGAGATAAGTGAAGAGGCAGAGGCAGCCAGAGAGAGAGAAGGGAAGAGAGGCAGAGGCAGCCAGAGAGAGAAGGGAAGAGAGAGAGAGAGGCAGATGCAGATGGAGAGAGAAGGGAAGAGAGATAGAGGCAGGAAGAGAGAGAAGGGAAGAGAGAGAGGCAGAGGCAGCCAGATAGAGGCAGAGGCAGCCAGAGAGAGAAGGGAAGAGAGGCAGAGGCAGGAGGAGAGAGAAGTGAAGAGAGAGAAGAGAATAGAGAGGCAGCCAGAGAGAGAAGGGAAGAGAGAGAAGAGAATAGAGGCAGCCAGAGAGAGAGAAGTGAAGAGAGAGAAGATAATAGAGAGGCAGCCAGAGAGAGAAGGGAAGAGAGAGAAGAGAATAGAGATGCAGCCAGAGAGAGAAGGGAAGTGAGAGAAGAGAATAGAGAGGCAGCCAGAGAGAGAAGGGAAGTGAGAGAAGATAATAGAGAGGCAGCCAGAGAGAGAAGGGAAGAGAGAGAATAGAATAGAGAGGCAGCCAGAGAGAGAAGGGAAGAGAGAGAAGAGAATAGAGAGGCAGCCAGAGAGAGAGAAGTGAAGAGAGAGAAGAGAATAGAGAGGCAGCCAGAGAGAGAAGGGAAGAGAGAGAAGAGAATAGAGAGGCAGCCAGAGAGAGAAGGGAAGAGAGAGAAGAGAATAGAGAGGCAGCCAGAGAGAGAAGGGAAGTGAGAGAAGATAATAGAGAAGCAGCCAGAGAGAGAAGGGAAGTGAGAGAAGAGAATAGAGAGGCAGCCAGAGAGAGAAGTGAAGAGAGAGAAGAGAATAGAGAGGCAGCCAGAGAGAGAAGGGAAGTGAGAGAAGAGAATAGAGGCAGCCAGAGAGAGAAGGGAAGAGAGAGAAGAGAATAGAGAGGCAGCCAGAGAGAGAAGGGAAGAGAGAGAAGAGAATAGAGGCAGCCAGAGAGAGAAGGGAAGAGAGAGAAGAGAATAGAGAGGCAGCCAGAGAGAGAAGGGAAGTGAGAGAAGAGAATAGAGAGGCAGCCAGAGAGAGAAGGGAAGTGAGAGAAGAGAATAGAGGCAGCCAGAGAGAGAAGGGAAGAGAGAGAAGATAATAGAGAGGCAGCCAGAGAGAGAAGGGAAGAGAGAATAGAATAGAGGCAGCCAGAGAGAGAGAAGGGAAGAGAGAGAAGAGAATAGAGAGGCAGCCAGAGAGAGAGAAGTGAAGAGAGAGAAGAGAATAGAGAGGCAGCCAGAGAGAGAAGGGAAGAGAGAGAAGAGAATAGAGAGGCAGCCAGAGAGAGAAGGGAAGAGAGAGAAGAGAATAGAGAAGCAGCCAGAGAGAGAAGGGAAGTGAGAGAAGAGAATAGAGGCAGCCAGAGAGAGAAGGGAAGTGAGAGAAGAGAATAGAGAGGCAGCCAGAGAGAGAAGGGAAGTGAGAGAAGAGAATAGAGAGGCAGCCAGAGAGAGAAGGGAAGTGAGAGAAGAGAATAGAGGCAGCCAGAGAGAGAAGGGAAGAGAGAGAATAGAATAGAGAGGCAGCCAGAGAGAGAAGGGAAGTGAGAGAAGAGAATAGAGAGGCAGCCAGAGAGAGAATAGAATAGAGATGCAGCCAGAGAGAGAATAGAATAGAGATGCAGCCAGAGAGAGAAGGGAAGTGAGAGAATAGAATAGAGGCAGCCAGAGAGAGAAGGGAAGTGAGAGAAGAGAATAGAGAGGCAGCCAGAGAGAGAAGGGAAGAGAGAGAAGAGAATAGAGAGGCAGCCAGAGAGAGAAGGGAAGAGAGAGAAGGGAAGTGAGAGAAGAGAATAGAGAGGCAGCCAGAGAGAGAAGGGAAGAGAGAGAAGAGAATAGAGAGGCAGCCAGAGAGAGAAGGGAAGTGAGAGAAGAGAATAGAGGCAGCCAGAGAGAGAGAAGTGAAGAGAGAGAAGAGAATAGAGAGGCAGCCAGAGAGAGAAGGGAAGTGAGAGAATAGAATAGAGGCAGCCAGAGAGAGAAGGGAAGTGAGAGAAGAGAATAGAGGGAGCCAGAGAGAGAGAAGTGAAGAGAGAGAAGAGAATAGAGAGGCAGCCAGAGAGAGAAGGGAAGTGAGAGAATAGAATAGAGGCAGCCAGAGAGAGAAGGGAAGTGAGAGAAGAGAATAGAGAGGCAGCCAGAGAGAGAAGGGAAGAGAGAGAAGAGAATAGAGGCAGCCAGAGAGAGAAGGGAAGTGAGAGAAGAGAATAGAGGCAGCCAGAGAGAGAAGGGAAGAGAGAGAAGAGAATAGAGAGGCAGCCAGAGAGAGAAGGGAAGTGAGAGAAGAGAATAGAGAGGCAGCCAGAGAGAGAAGGGAAGAGAGAGAAGAGAATAGAGAGGCAGCCAGAGAGAGAAGGGAAGAGAGAGAAGAGAATAGAGAGGCAGCCAGAGAGAGAAGGGAAGAGAGAGAAGGGAAGAGAGAGAAGAGAATAGAGAGGCAGCCAGAGAGAGAAGGGAAGTGAGAGAAGAGAATAGAGAAGCAGCCAGAGAGAGAAGGGAAGAGAGAGAAGGGAAGTGAGATAAGAGAATAGAGGCAGCCAGAGAGAGAGAAGTGAAGAGAGAGAAGAGAATAGAGAGGCAGCCAGAGAGAGAAGGGAAGTGAGAGAATAGAATAGAGGCAGCCAGAGAGAGAAGGGAAGTGAGAGAAGAGAATAGAGGCAGCCAGAGAGAGAAGGGAAGAGAGAGAAGAGAATAGAGAGGCAGCCAGAGAGAGAAGGGAAGTGAGAGAAGAGAATAGAGGCAGCCAGAGAGAGAAAGGAAGAGAGAGAAGAGAATAGAGAGGCAGCCAGAGAGAGAAGGGAAGTGAGAGAAGAGAATAGAGAGGCAGCCAGAGAGAGAAGGGAAGAGAGAGAAGAGAATAGAGAGGCAGCCAGAGAGAGAAGGGAAGAGAGAGAAGAGAATAGAGAGGCAGCCAGAGAGAGAAGGGAAGTGAGAGAAGAGAATAGAGGCAGCCAGAGAGAGAAGGGAAGAGAGAGAAGAGAATAGAGAGGCAGCCAGAGAGAGAAGGGAAGTGAGAGAAGAGAATAGAGAGGCAGCCAGAGAGAGAAGGGAAGTGAGAGAAGAGAATAGAGAAGCAGCCAGAGAGAGAAGGGAAGTGAGAGAAGAGAATAGAGAGGCAGCCAGAGAGAGAGAGAGAGAAACTATGCCCATTCTTAGTGCGTAGCTGCACCCAATTGGCAGGCAGCTCTGAGAGTCGTGAGAACCTTACTGCCGAAGGGGAGAGCTGGCTGGCCGGCCGGTGACCTGTCTGTTGGAGAGAGAGTCTGCTGTTGCTAACTACATCTGGGGGAGACTGAGAGGTAGTCTGCTAAGTGCTCAGATGGGAGGAAGAGGACACTCAGAGAAGTCAATCATCTTTAAACGGTTCTATCCCTGCCCCATCCCCCTCGTAACACTCAGCCGTCCAGCACATCTCACCGTCTGCAGTGTGTACAAGCACGGTGTTTCTGACGCGTGTGTCCAGGGGACTTTGTGTGTCTTGGTGTGTCTAGGGGACTTTGTGTGTCTTGGTGTGTCTAGGGGACTTTGTGTGTCTTGGTGTGTCTAGGGGACTTTGTGTGTCTTGGTGTGTCTAGGGGACTTTGTGTATCTTGGTTTTTCTTGGGGACTTTGTGTCTTGGACCTGCTGTCTGTTGTGTTAGACATAATGTGGGGATGTGACGTCTGTAGACTAGAGGAAGTGTATCAGTCACACTGTGATGTCTGTAGACTAGTGGGAGTGTATCAGTCACACTGTGATGTCTGTAGACTAGTGGGAGTGTATCAGTCACACTGTGATGTCTGTAGACTAGAGGGAGTGTATCAGTCACACTGTGACGTCTGTAGACTAGAGGAAGTATATCAGTCACACTGTGACGTCTGTAGACTAGAGGGAGTGTATCAGTCACACTGTGACGTCTGTAGACTAGAGGAAGTGTATCAGTCACACTGTGATGTCTGTAGACTAGAGGAAGTGTATCAGTCACATTGTGATGTCTGTAGACTAGAGGAAGTGTATCAGTCACACTGTGATGTCTGTAGACTAGAGGAAGTGTATCAGTCACATTGTGATGTCTGTAGACTAGAGGAAGTGTATCAGTCACACTGTGACGTCTGTAGACTAGAGGAAGTGTATCAGTCACACTGTGACGTCTGTAGACTAGAGGAAGTGTATCAGTCACACTGTGATGTCTGTAGACTAGAGGAAGTGTATCAGTCACATTGTGATGTCTGTAGACTAGAGGAAGTGTATCAGTCACACTGTGATGTCTGTAGACTAGAGGAAGTGCATCAGTCACACTGTGATGTCTGTAGACTAGAGGAAGTGTATCAGTCACACTGTGACGTCTGTAGACTAGAGGAATTGTATCAGTCACACTGTGATGTCTGTAGACTAGAGGAAGTGTATCAGTCACACTGTGATGTCTGTAGACTAGAGGAAGTGTATCAGTCACACTGTGATGTCTGTAGACTAGAGGAAGTGTATCAGTCACACTGTGATGTCTGTAGACTAGAGGAAGTGTATCAGTCACACTGTGATGTCTGTAGACTAGAGGAAGTGTATCAGTCACACTGTGATGTCTGTAGACTAGAGGAAGTGTATCAGTCACACCGTGATGTCTGTAGACTAGAGGAAGTGTATCAGTCACACTGTGATGTCTGTTGACTAGAGGAAGTGCATCAGTCACACTGTGATGTCTGTAGACTAGAGGAAGTGTATCAGTCACACTGTGACGTCTGTAGACTAGAGGAAGTGTATCAGTCACACTGGGATGTCTGTTGACTAGAGGAAGTGCATCAGTCACACTGTGATGTCTGTAGACTAGAGGAAGTGTATCAGTCACACCGTGATGTCTGTAGACTAGAGGAAGTGTATCAGTCACACTGTGATGTCTGTTGACTAGAGGAAGTGCATCAGTCACACTGTGATGTCTGTAGACTAGAGGAGGTGTATCAGTCACACTGTGATGTCTGTAGACTAGAGGAAGTGTATCAGTCACACTGTGATGTCTGTTGACTAGAGGAAGTGCATCAGTCACACTGTGATGTCTGTAGACTAGAGGAAGTGTATCAGTCACACTGTGATGTCTGTAGACTAGAGGAAGTGTATCAGTCACACCGTGATGTCTGTAGACTAGAGGAAGTGTATCAGTCACACTGTGACGTCTGTAGACTAGAGGAAGTGTATCAGTCACACTGTGATGTCTGTAGACTAGAGGAAGTGTATCAGTCACACTGTGATGTCTGTAGACTAGAGGAAGTGTATCAGTCACACTGTGACGTCTGTAGACTAGAGGGAGTGTATCAGTCACACTGTGACGTCTGTAGACTAGAGGAAGTGTATCAGTCACACTGTGATGTCTGTAGACTAGAGGAAGTGTATCAGTCACACTGTGACGTCTGGGGACTAGAGGAAGTGTATCAGTCACACTGTGACGTCTGTAGACTAGAGGAAGTGTATCAGTCACACTGTGATGTCTGTAGACTAGAGGAAGTGTATCAGTCACACTGTGATGTCTGTAGACTAGAGGAAGTGTATCAGTCACACTGTGACGTCTGGGGACTAGAGGAAGTGTATCAGTCACACTGTGATGTCTGTAGACTAGAGGAAGTGTATCAGTCACACTGTGATGTCTGTTGACTAGAGGAAGTGTATCAGTCACACTGTGATGTCTGTAGACTAGAGGAAGTGTATCAGTCACACTGTGACGTCTGTAGACTAGAGGAAGTGTATCAGTCACACTGTGATGTCTGTAGACTAGAGGAAGTGTATCAGTCACACTGTGATGTCTGTAGAATAGAGGAAGTGTATCAGTCACACTGTGACGTCTGTAGACTAGAGGAAGTATATCAGTCACACTGTGACGTCTGTAGACTAGAGGAAGTGTATCAGTCACACTGTGACGTCTGTAGACTAGAGGAAGTGTATCAGTCACACTGTGACGTCTGTAGACTAGAGGAAGTGTATCAGTCACACTGTGATGTCTGTTGACTAGAGGAAGTGTATCAGTCACACTGTGATGTCTGGGGACTAGAGGAAGTGTATCAGTCACACTGTGACGTCTGTAGACTAGAGGAAGTGTATCAGTCACACTGTGATGTCTGTAGACTAGAGGAAGTGTATCAGTCACACTGTGATGTCTGTAGACTAGAGGAAGTGTATCAGTCACACTGTGACGTCTGGGGACTAGAGGAAGTGTATCAGTCACACTGTGATGTCTGTAGACTAGAGGAAGTGTATCAGTCACACTGTGATGTCTGTTGACTAGAGGAAGTGTATCAGTCACACTGTGATGTCTGTAGACTAGAGGAAGTGTATCAGTCACACTGTGACGTCTGTAGACTAGAGGAAGTGTATCAGTCACACTGTGATGTCTGTAGACTAGAGGAAGTGTATCAGTCACACTGTGATGTCTGTAGAATAGAGGAAGTGTATCAGTCACACTGTGACGTCTGTAGACTAGAGGAAGTATATCAGTCACACTGTGACGTCTGTAGACTAGAGGAAGTGTATCAGTCACACTGTGACGTCTGTAGACTAGAGGAAGTGTATCAGTCACACTGTGACGTCTGTAGACTAGAGGAAGTGTATCAGTCACACTGTGATGTCTGTTGACTAGAGGAAGTGTATCAGTCACACTGTGACGTCTGTAGACTAGAGGAAGTGTATCAGTCACACTGACGTCTGTAGACTAGAGGAAGTGTATCAGTCACATTGTGATGTTTGTAGACTAGAGGAAGTGTATCAGTCACACTGTGACGTCTGTAGACTAGAGGAAGTGTATCAGTCACACTGTGATGTCTGTAGACTAGAGGAAGTGTATCAGTCACACTGTGACGTCTGTTGACTAGAGGAAGTGTATCAGTCACACTGTGATGTCTGTAGACTAGAGGAAGTGTATCAGTCACACTGTGACGTCTGTTGACTGGTGGAAGTGTATCAGTCACACTGTGATGTCTGTAGACTAGAGGAAGTGTATCAGTCACACTGTGACGTCTGTAGACTAGAGGAAGTGTATCAGTCACACTGTGACGTCTGTAGACTAGAGGAAGTGTATCAGTCACACTGTGACGTCTGTAGACTAGAGGAAGTGTATCAGTCACACTGTGACGTCTGTAGACTAGAGGAAGTGTATCAGTCACACTGTGACGTCTGTAGACTAGAGGAAGTGTATCAGTCACACTGTGATGTCTGTAGACTAGAGGGAGTGTATCAGTCACACCGTGATGTCTGTAGACTAGAGGAAGTGTATCAGTGCAGATGATCAGCGTTGTAGACCTACAGGAGAGAGACCGAGAGAGATGTGCTCCTCGTTCAGTGTGCTCACTGTGCTGATAATTGGGTGGCTGCCGTCAGATACCAACACGCAAAGTCTGATTCCACACACACCTGTCTGCCTGCCTGCCACAGTCACTGCTAGAAGGAAGTAGGAGCCTCTGTACACACGCATAGACACACACACACACCCATACACACACACACACCCATACACACACACACACACACACCCATACACGCACAGACACACACACACACACACATACACACCCCCATACACGCATAGACACACACACACACACCCCCATACACGCATAGACACACACACACACACACCCATACACGCACAGAAACACACACACCCATACACGCACAGACACACACACCCATACACACGCATACCCCCCCACCTGAATCAGACAGGGGGGCTGCCTTGTACAAAGAGGGGAGACCTACATATGCGACAACTAGCATGGGTTGCTTGGGGAGACCTAAAGTTGCAACAACTAGCATGGGTTGCTAGCGGAGATCTAAAGATGTGACAACTAGCATGGGTTGCTAGGGGAGTCCTAAAGATGTGACAACTAGCATGGGTTGCTAGGAGAGATCTAAAGATGTGTCAACTAGCATCTTTAACTTCCTGTATATAGCTCCACATTGATCTGGTACTGGTACTTCCTGTATATAGCTCCACATTGATCTGGTACTTCCTGTATATAGCTCCACATTGATCTCGTACTTCCTGTATATAGCTCCACATTGATCTCGTACTTCCTGTATATAGCTCCACATTGATCTCGTACTTCCTGTATATAGCTCCACATTGATCTGGTACTTCCTGTATATAGCTCCACATTGATCTGGTACTTCCTGTATATAGCTCCACATTGATCTGGTACTTCCTGTATATAGCTCCACATTGATCTGGTACTTCCTGTATATAGCTCCACATTGATCTGGTACTTCCTGTATATAGCTCCACATTGATCTGGTACTTCCTGTATATAGATCCACATTGATCTGGTACTTCCTGTATATAGTTCCACATTGATCTGGTACTTCCTGTATATAGCTCCACATTGATCTGGTACTTCCTGTATATAGCTCCACATTGATCTGGTACTTCCTGTATATAGCTCCACATTGATCTGGTACTTCCTGTATATAGATCCACATTGATCTGGTACTTCCTGTATATAGCTCCACATTGATCTGGTACTTCCTGTATATAGCTCCACATTGATCTGGTACTTCCTGTATATAGATCCACATTGATCTGGTACTTCCTGTATATAGCTGCACATTGATCTGGTACTTCCTGTATATAGCTCCACATTGGTACTTCCTGTATATAGATCCACATTGATCTGGTACTTCCTGTATATAGCTCCACATTGATCAGGTACTTCCTGTATATAGATCCACATTGATCTTGTACTTCCTGTATATAGTTCCACATTGATCTGGTACTTCCTGTATATAGATCCACATTGATCTGGTACTTTCTGTATATAGATCCACATTGATATGGTACTTCCTGTATATAGATCCACATTGATCTGGTACTTCCTGTATATAGATCCACATTGATCTGGTACTTTCTGTATATAGCTCCACTTTGATCTGGTACTTCCTGTATACAGATCCACATTGATTTGGTACTTCCTGTATACAGATCCACATTAATCTGGTACTTCCTGTATATAGCTCCACATTGGTACTTCCTGTATATAGATCCACATTGATCTGGTACTTCCTTTATATAGCTCCACATTGATCAGGTACTTCCTGTATATAGATCCACATTGATCTTGTACTTCCTGTATATAGTTCCACATTGATCTGGTACTCCCTGTATATAGTTGCACATTGATCTGGTACTTCCTGTATATAGCTCCACATTGATCTGGTACTCCCTGTATATAGCTCCACATTGATCTGGTACTCCCTGTATATAGTTGCACATTGATCTGGTACTTCCTGTATATAGCTCCACATTGATCTGGTACTCCCTGTATATAGTTGCACATTGATCTGGTACTTCCTGTATATAGATCCACATTGATCTTGCACTTCCTGTATATAGATCCACATTGATCTGGTACTTCCTGTATATAGATCCACATTGATCTGGTACTTCCTGTATATAGCTCCACATTGATCTGGTACTTCCTGTATATAGATCCACATTGATCTGGTACTTCCTGTATATAGCTCCACATTGATCTGGTACTTCCTGTATATAGATCCACATTGATCTGGTACTTCCTGTATATAGCTCCACATTGATCTGGTACTTCCTGTATATAGCTCCACATTGATCTGGTACTTCCTGTATATAGATCCACATTGATATGGTACTCACTGTATATAGATCCACATTGATCTGGTACTGCCTGCATGTAGATCCACATTGATCTGATTCTTCCTGTATATAGATCCACATTGATCTTGTACTTCCTGTATATAGCTCCACATTGATCTGGTACTTCCTGTATATAGATCCACATTGATCTGGTACTTCCTGTATATAGATCCACGTTGATCTGGTACTTCCTGCATATAGATCCACAAGTACTTCCTGTATATAGATCCATTCTTGTGTATTTTTTTGGATTCATTTTGTTACTATGTTATTGTTTAACTCTGCATCTTTGGGAAGGGCTCTTAGCAAGCATTTCACAAGTACACCAGTTGTATTCAACACATGACAAATAAAATGTGATTTTTATTTTATTTCATTTTGCCTTTCTATGGTCGGTTTTACTTTGACTCAAGGTAAGACATGCCTCATAATATGTAGTGAAACATTCAGGTTTCCAACAATGAAGTATATATTTTTCGTAAATGTACACGGCCTCCTCCAGCTCGTTACAAAATGGTGTTAGACTCTGAAGCCTACCGTTGTCTTTACACGTGAATAGCAAATGGGAAGCGAGCTTCAATTACCTGTTGATAAAAAAATAAATAAATAGTAGCTCTTTTTTAATGGTGGCCAATCAAAACTGTTTTTAACAAGCGATTTGCATGTAGAAGTGTTCCCCGGTGACTGGGCTTCTAACCACCTTTCAGTCCAGCAGCAACGAGCTGTTGGAGGAGCTGCAGCTCTGTCTTCTGTCCGGCAGATTTCCCCTTCGTCTCTGTGTCGGGATACTGTGCACGTTTCATATACATAACGGCTATAGCGAAAATACACACGCGCCAATTAACCTACAGACCGATAGGCACGATCAGTCAAATGTGTTTCCATCCGCTGGTATATCCATCAACCAAGACGAGGAAACACATTATTTTGCTTTGTGATATATATATTTTCGGGCAGTTTGATTTATCGACTTTAAATAAAAAAAAATATTGGCCAAAACCTGGCTATTACCAGCTAACAGAAAACCCTCTCTCTCACACACACACACACACACACACATACACGCCAGCCAGGTGGGATCAGGTGTGCGATGTGTCCTCTTGCATGCAACACTCTCTACCTCACGCCTCACACCCCAGACACAGACCGACGTCGTCTAGTGTTTGCTCTCTGACAAAAACCTGTTTCCTAATAAATAACCCAATTACCACATGAAAGACAACATCTGGCCTCCACCAAAAACACTCATTCTTTCATAGCAGAGCAATTTGTTTTTGGAATGAATGAGCACCACTCCTAGGGGTCGTGGCAGTAGAGAGGAGGCAACACTTCATCTCTCCTTTGGAAACTCAGTCGGCACTCCCCCCCCTTCACAGAGAACACTTCCCCTCCCCTCTAGTCTGATCTATTCACAGAGAACACTTCCCCTCCCCTCTAGTCTGATCTCTTCACAGAGAACACTTCCCCTCCCCTCTAGTCTGATCTCTTCACAGAGAACACTTCCCCTCCCCTCTAGTCTGATCTCTTCACAGAGAACACTTCCCCTCTAGTCTGATCTCTTCACAGAGAACACTTCCCCTCTAGTCTGATCTCTTCAGACAGAGTACACTTCCCCTCTAGTCTGATCTCTTCAGACAGAGTACACTTCCCCTCTAGTCTGATCTCTTCAGACAGAGTACACTTCCCCTCTAGTCTGATCTCTTCAGACAGAGTACACTTCCCCTCTAGTCTGATCTCTTCAGACAGAGAACACTTCCCCTCTGGTCTGATCTCTTCAGACAGAGAACACTTCCCCTCTGGTCTGATCTCTTCACAGAGAACACTTCCCCTCTAGTCTGATCTCTTCACAGAGAACACTTCCCCTCTGGTCTGACCTCTTCACAGAGAACACTTCCCCTCTCCTCTAGTCTGATCTCTTCACAGAGAACACTTCCCCTCTGGTCTGACCTCTTCACAGAGAACACTTCCCCTCTGGTCTGTTCTCTTCACAGAGAACACTTCCCCTCTGGTTTGATCTCTTCAGACAGAGAACACTTCCCCTCTGGTCTGATCTCTTCACAGAGAACACTTCCCCTCTGGTCTGACCTCTTCACAGAGAACACTTCCCCTCTGGTCTGATCTCTTCAGACAGAGTACACTTCCCCTCTAGTCTGATCTCTTCAGACAGAGTACACTTCCCCTCTGGTCTGATCTCTTCAGACAGAGAACACTTCCGCTCTGGTCTGATCTCTTCACAGAGAAGACTTCCCCTCTGGTATGAACTCTTCACAGAGAACACTTCCCCTCTGGTCTGATCTCTTCACAGAGAACACTTCCCCTCTGGTCTGATCTCTTCACAGAGAACACTTCCCCTCTGGTCTGATCTCTTCACAGAGAACACTTCCCCTCTGGTCTGATCTCTTCACAGAGAACACTTCCCCTCTGGTCTGATCTCTTCACAGAGAACACTTCCCCTCTGGTCTGATCTCTTCACAGAGAACACTTCCCCTCTGGTCTGATCTCTTCACAGAGAACACCTAGAGTGTTTGTAGTGGCCATGTGAAGCAGAACCACATTGTTTTCCCTAATCTCTTTAAGCCTCTCCTCCTCTCTTCCATCTCTTTCTCTCTTCCTCTCTCCCAGTCACGTTTTGGTTCTCCCACAACTATTTTTTGGCTTGCCAAGTTATAGCAGCAGAACCATGGGGGGGGTTGGGCAATACACATCTTCTCTCCCAGCCTCTGTTTCCCAGAGACAGACAGACAGAAACAGAGAACCAGACTGTCCTCTCTGGGCAGCCAGGTTTGTCTGTGACGACCGGTCTCTATAGCCAGACTGTCCTCTCTGGGCAGCCAGGTTTGTCTGTGACGACCGGTCTCTATAGCCAGACTGTCCTCTCTGGGCAGCCAGGTTTGTCTGTGACGACCGGTCTCTATAGCCAGACTGTTCTCTCTGGGCAGCCAGGTTTGTCTGTGACGACCGGTCTCTATAGCCAGACTGTGCTCTCTGAGTCTGTACCTAGTCAATGTTTTCCTCAGTTTTCTATCAGTCAGAGTGGTCAGATAGTCTGCCACCATGTACTGTCTGTTTAGAGACAAATAGCATTGAAGTTTACTTTGATTTGTTGTTGTGTCTTTCCAATAGGTGATTTATTTTTATTTTTGTTTTGTGATGATTTGGTTGGGCCAGATTTTCTGAGTGCTGTCCTGAGGCTCTATGGGGTTGGTTTGGGTTGGTGAACTGAGCCTCAGAACCAGCTGGCTGAAGAGAGAGAGACATGCTCTTTGAGTTGAAGGGTAGAGAGATGGTTAGAGGGAGAGAGAGAGACATGCTCTGAGTTGAAGGGTAGAGAGGTGGTGGGGGAGAGAGAGACATGCTCTTTGAGTTGAAGGGTAGAGAGGTGGTGGGGGAGAGAGAGAGACATGGTCTTTGAGTTGAAGGGTAGAGAGGTGGTGGGAGAGAGAGAGAGACATGCTCTTTGAGTTGAAGGGTAGAGAGGTGGTGGGGGAGAGAGAGAGAGACATGCTCTTTGAGTTGAAGGGTAGAGAGGTGGTGGGGGAGAGAGAGAGAGACATGCTCTTTGAGTTGAAGGGTAGAGAGGTGGTGGGGGAGAGAGAGAGAGACATGCTCTTTGAGTTGACGGGTAGAGAGGTGGTGGGGGAGAGAGAGAGACATGCTCTGAGTTGAAGGGTAGAGAGGTGGTGGGGGAGAGAGAGACATGCTCTTTGAGTTGAAGGGTAGAGAGGTGGTGGGGGAGAGAGAGAGAGACATGCTCTTTGAGTTGAAGGGTAGAGAGGTGGTGGGAGAGAGAGAGAGACATGCTCTTTGAGTTGAAGGGTAGAGAGGTGGTGGGGGAGAGAGAGAGAGACATGCTCTTTGAGTTGAAGGGTAGAGAGGTGGTGGGGGAGAGAGAGAGAGACATGCTCTTTGAGTTGAAGGGTAGAGAGGTGGTGGGAGAGAGAGAGAGACATGCTCTTTGAGTTGAAGGGTAGAGAGGTGGTGGGGGAGAGAGAGAGAGACATGCTCTTTGAGTTGAAGGGTAGAGAGGTGGTGGGGGAGAGAGAGAGAGACATGCTCTTTGAGTTGAAGGGTAGAGAGGTGGTGGGAGAGAGAGAGAGAGACATGCTCTTTGAGTTGAAGGGTAGAGAGGTGGTGGGGGAGAGAGAGAGACATGCTCTTTGAGTTGAAGGGTAGAGAGGTGGTGGGGGAGAGAGAGAGAGACATGGTCTTTGAGTTGACGGGTAGAGAGGTGGTGGGGAGAGAGAGAGAGAGACATGCTCTTTGAGTTGAAGGGTAGAGAGGTGGTGGGGGAGAGAGAGAGAGACATGCTCTTTGAGTTGAAGGGTAGAGAGTTGGTGGGAGAGAGAGAGACATGCTCTTTGAGTTGAAGGGTAGAGAGGTGGTGGGGGAGAGAGAGAGAGACATGCTCTGAGTTGAAGGGTAGAGAGGTGGTGGGGGAGAGAGAGAGACATGCTCTTTGAGTTGAAGGGTAGAGAGGTGGTGGGGAGAGAGAGAGAGAGACATGCTCTTTGAGTTGAAGGGTAGAGAGGTGGTGGGGGAGAGAGAGACATGCTCTTTGAGTTGAAGGGTAGAGAGGTGGTGGGGGAGAGAGAGAGAGAGACATGCTCTGAGTTGAAGGGTAGAGAGGTGGTGGGGGAGAGAGAGAGACATGCTCTTTGAGTTGAAGGGTAGAGAGGTGGTGGGGAGAGAGAGAGAGAGACATGCTCTTTGAGTTGAAGGGTAGAGAGGTGGTGGGGGAGAGAGAGAGAGACATGCTCTTTGAGTTGAAGGGTAGAGAGGTGGTGGGGGAGAGAGAGAGACATGCTCTTTGAGTTGAAGGGTAGAGAGGTGGTGGGAGAGAGAGAGACATGCTCTTTGAGTTGAAGGGTAGAGAGGTGGTGGGGGAGAGAGAGAGAGACATGCTCTTTGAGTTGAAGGGTAGAGAGATGGTGGGGGAGAGAGAGAGAGACATGCTCTTTGAGTTGAAGGGTAGAGAGGTGGTGGGGGAGAGAGAGAGAGACATGCTCTTTGAGTTGAAGGGTAGAGAGGTGGTGGGGGAGAGAGAGAGAGACATGCTCTTTGAGTTGAAGGGTAGAGAGGTGGTGGGGGAGAGAGAGACATGCTCTTTGAGTTGAAGGGTAGAGAGGTGGTGGGGGAGAGAGAGAGAGACATGCTCTTTGAGTTGAAGGGTAGAGAGGTGGTGGGGGAGAGAGAGAGAGACATGCTCTTTGAGTTGAAGGGTAGAGAGGTGGTGGGGGAGAGAGAGAGACATGGTCTTTGAGTTGAAGGGTAGAGAGGTGGTGGGAGAGAGAGAGAGAGACATGCTCTTTGAGTTGAAGGGTAGAGAGGTGGTGGGGGAGAGAGAGAGACATGCTCTTTGAGTTGAAGGGTAGAGAGGTGGTGGGGGAGAGAGAGACATGCTCTTTGAGTTGAAGGGTAGAGAGGTGGTGGGGGAGAGAGAGACATGCTCTTTGAGTTGAAGGGTAGAGAGGTGGTGGGAGAGAGAGAGAGACATGCTCTTTGAGTTGAAGGGTAGAGAGGTGGTGGGGAAGACAGAGACATGCTCTTTGAGTTGAAGGGTAGAGAGGTGGTGGGGGAGAGAGAGAGAGACATGCTCTTTGAGTTGAAGGGTAGAGAGGTGGTGGGGGAGAGAGAGAGAGACATGCTCTTTGAGTTGAAGGGTAGAGAGGTGGTGGGGGAGAGAGAGAGAGACATGCTCTTTGAGTTGAAGGGTAGAGAGGTGGTGGGGGAGAGAGAGAGACATGCTCTTTGAGTTGAAGGGTAGAGAGGTGGTGGGAGAGAGAGAGAGAGATGCTCTGAGTTGAAGGGTAGAGAGGTGGTGGGGGAGAGAGAGAGAGACATGCTCTTTGAGTTGAAGGGTAGAGAGGTGGTGGGGGAGAGAGTGACATGCTCTTTGAGTTGAAGGGTAGAGAGGTGGTGGGGGAGAGAGAGAGAGACATGCTCTGAGTTGAAGGGTAGAGAGGTGGTGGGAGAGAGAGAGACATGCTCTCTGAGTTGAAGGGTAGAGAGGTGGTGGGGGAGAGAGAGACATGCTCTTTGAGTTGAAGGGTAGAGAGGTGGTGGGGAGAGAGAGAGAGACATGCTCTGAGTTGAAGGGTAGAGAGGTGGTGGGAGAGAGAGAGACATGCTCTTTGAGTTGAAGGGTAGAGAGGTGGTGGGGGAGAGAGAGAGACATGCTCTGAGTTGAAGGGTAGAGAGGTGGTGGGGGAGAGAGAGAGACATGCTCTGAGTTGAAGGGTAGAGAGGTGGTGGGGGAGAGAGAGAGAGACATGCTCTTTGAGTTGAAGGGTAGAGAGGTGGTGGGGGAGAGAGAGAGAGACATGCTCTTTGAGTTGAAGGGTAGAGAGGTGGTGGGAGAGAGAGAGAGAGATGCTCTGAGTTGAAGGGTAGAGAGGTGGTGGGGAGAGAGAGAGAGAGACATGCTCTTTGAGTTGAAGGGTAGAGAGGTGGTGGGAGAGAGAGAGAGACATGCTCTTTGAGTTGAAGGGTAGAGAGGTGGTGGCACCTGGAGGACAATCACAATCAGTGAGGTCTAAATGGTCACTGCCCCCCGTCCCCCGTCCCCCGTCCCTGAGCTCAGTAATGAGATGGTTGGATCGTCATGTTCACTAATCTAGATTGCTCTTCAGTTAAGGTGCTTCATCTGAGCAGCAGTCAACTGACTGACACACACAGCACACACACACCACACAGCACACACACACCACACAGCACACACACAGCACACACACACCACACAGCACACACACAGCACACAGCACACACACCACACAGCACACACACCACACAGCTCTTGTTAGATATTCAGCCCCTGCCAGAAACAGTAGTCTCTGTTCTTCCTGCATACCAGAACAATACATTCCTATAGTGAGTCAAATATGTGGCGAACATCTCCACACCTAAACAAGATGCTGTATATCTGTTTTGGAAATACATTCTTAATAATGTTATGTAACATCCACTCCTCAGTTACCAAGACAACAGCATCATCACTCATCTGTAGTTCCCCGTAGTCTATTATCTGTAGTTTATTCTCTGTAGTTTATTCTCTGTAGTTTATTCTCTGTAGTTTATTCTCTGTAGTTTATTCTCTGTAGTTCTCTGTAGTTTATTCTCTGTAGTTACATGTAGTTTATTCTCTGTAGTTCTCTGTAGTTTATTCTCTGTAGTTCCCTGTAGTTTATTCCCTGTAGTTTATTCTCTGTAGTTCCCTGTAGTTTATTCTCTGTAGTTCCCTGTAGTTTATTCTCTGTAGTTCCCTGTAGTTTATTCTCTGTAGTTTATTCTCTGTAGTTCCCCGTAGTTTATTCTCTGTAGTTCCCTGTAGTTTATTCTCTGTAGTTCCCTGTAGTTTATTCTCTGTAGTTCCCTGTAGTTTATTCTCTGTAGTTCCCTGTAGTTTATTCTCTGTAGTTTATTCTCTGTAGTTTATTCTCTGTAGTTTATTCTCTGTAGTTCTCTGTAGTTTATTCTCTGTAGTTACATGTAGTTTATTCTCTGTAGTTCTCTGTAGTTTATTCTCTGTAGTTCCCTGTAGTTTATTCCCTGTAGTTTATTATCTGTAGTTCCCTGTAGTTTATTCTCTGTAGTTCCCTGTAGTTTATTCTCTGTAGTTTATTATCTGTAGTTCCCTGTAGTTTATTCTCTGTATTTCCCTGTAGTTTATTCTCTGTAGTTCCCTTTAGTTTATTCTCTGTAGTTTATTCTCTGTAGTTCCCTGTAGTTTATTCTCTGTAGTTCCCTGTAGTTTTTTCTATGTAGTTTATTCTCTGTAGTTCCCCGTAGTTTATTCTCTGTAGTTCCCTGTAGTTTATTCTCTGTAGTTCCCTGTAGTTTATTCTCTGTAGTTTATTCTCTGTAGTTCCCTTTAGTTTATTCCCTGTAGTTTATTCTCTGTAGTTCCCTGTAGTTTATTCTCTGTAGTTCCCTGTAGTTTTTTCTATGTAGTTTATTCTCTGTAGTTCCCCGTAGTTTATTCTCTGTAGTTCCCTGTAGTTTATTCTCTGTAGTTCCCTGTAGTTTATTCTCTGTAGTTTATTCTCTGTATTTCCCCGTAGTTTATTCCCTGTAGTTTATTCTCTGTAGTTCCCTGTAGTTTTTTTCCCTGTAGTTTATTCTCTGTAGTTTATTCCCTGTAGTTTATTCTCTGTAGTTCCCTATAGTTTATTCCCTGTAGTTTATTATCTGTAGTTCCCTGTAGTTTATTCCCATTAGTTTATTCTCTGTAGTTTATTCTCTGTAGTTTATTCCCTGTAGTTTATTCTCTGTAGTTCCCTGTAGTTTATTCTCTGTAGTTCCCTGTAGTTTATTCTCTGTAGTTCCCTGTAGTTTTTCCCTGTAGTTTATTCTCTGTAGGTCCCTGTAGTTTATTCCCTCTGGTTTATTCCCTGTAGTTCATTCTCTGTAGTTCCCCGTAGTTTATTCTCTACCTAACACTAATTTCAGAACCATCCCCTTCCATCCAGAGGTATCTGAACATTCCTCTCTATGTGCACCACCGGGTTTAACTGAGATATGAAAAGAGCCTGGGCGACTCACCTCCGTGGTAAATCACTGATGAACAGGACCTGACAGCAGCATAGATCCCTGGTAGTGCCCACCGTGCATGTCTGTTCCCTCAGTGGGTTAGTCTCCCTGGGGGAAGAGCAGGCTATGTCATGGTAGAAGTAAGCAGAGCCAGAGCCCCCAGCAGGGCAGTCGTTGTGTAGTTCCTATAGTTGAGGCACATTGGCTGTTTGCTGCCTTCGTACTAGTAGAGAGAGAAATGTTCCCTTTTCCTCTAAGCCCACAGCGGGCGAGACTGGAATCAGGTACTCCCCCTTTTCTGCTCCTCCTTCTCTCCTTCTCTCTCAGTGAAGCAGAGAGCGGCTCACACACACTGAAAGTCCGGGGCGCTCGCTGGCTCACCGACAGACACACACTGAAAGTCCGGGGCGCTCGCTGGCTCACCGACAGACACACACTGAAAGTCCAGGGAGCTCAGAAAGCAGACACTCAGCACACGGAGAATATCTCCTTTACTGCCGCTGCAGCTCATCTCTCCTTGAGAGAGAGAGAGAGAGAGAGAGAGAGAGAGAGAGAGATGGGAATGCGGGGGAGAGAGATAATAGGGAAGAGGGAGGAGGAGGGGTACGGAGAGAGCGAGATACAGAGAGAGAGAGCGAAATACGGAGAGAGCGAAATACGGAAAGAGAGAGATACGGAGAGAGAGAGAGACGGAGAGTGAGAGAGAGAGAGTTACGGAGAGGGCGAGAGAGAGATACGGAGAGCGCGAAAGAGATGCAGAGAGCGCTTGAGAGAGATACGGAGAGCGCTAGAGAGATACGGAGAGCGCTAGAGAGATACGGAGAGCGCTAGAGAGATACGGAGAGACGCAGAGAGAGAGAGACGCAGAGCGAGAGAGAGACACAGAGAGAGAGAGAGACACAGAGAGAGAGAGAGAGACACAGAGAGAGAGAGAGACACAGAGAGAGAGAGAGACGCAGAGAGAGAGAGACGCTGAGAGAGATACAGAGAGACGCAGAGCTAGAGAGACGCAGAGCGAGAAAGACGCAGAGCGAGAGAGACGCAGAGCGAGAGAGACACAGAGCGAGAGAGACGCAGAGCGAGAGAGACGCAGAGCGAGAGAGACGCAGAGCGAGAGAGACGCAGAGCGAGAGAGACGCAGAGCGAGAGAGAGCAGAGCGAGAGAGACGCAGAGCGAGAGAGACGCAGAGCGAGAGAGACGCAGAGCGAGAGAGACGCAGAGCGAGAGAGACGCAGAGCGAGAGAGACGCAGAGCGAGAGAGACGCAGAGCGAGAGAGACGCAGAGCGAGAGAGACGCAGAGCGAGAGAGACGCAGAGCGAGAGAGACAGAGAGAGAGAGAGAGACACAGAGAGAGAGACACAGAGAGAGAGAGAGACACAGAGAGAGAGACACAGAGAGAGAGAGAGACACAGAGAGAGAGACACAGAGAGACGGAGAGACACAGAGAGAGAGACACAGAGAGAGAGAGAGACACAGAGAGAGATACGGAGAGCGAGAGAGAGACAAAGAGCGAGAGAGAGACGCAGAGAGCGAGAGAGATGCAGAGAGAGAGAGAGAGAGAGAGAGAGATGCAGAGAGAGAAAGAGATGCAGAGAGAGAGAGAGAGATGCAGAGAGAGAGACGGACGCAGAGAGAGGGAGAGAGAGAGACGTACGCAGAGAGAGGGAGAGACAGAGAGAGAGAGAGACACAGAGAGATAAGTATTCAGACCCCTTGACTTTTTCCACATTTTGTTACGTTACAGCCTTATTCTAAAATGGATTATATCAATGTTTTACCTCACCAATCTACACACAATACCCCATAATGACATCACAATACCCCATAATGACATCACAATACCCCATAATGACATCACAATACCCCATAATGACATCACAATACCCCATAATGACATCACAATACCCCATAATGACATCACAATACCCCATAATGACATCACAATACCTCATAATGACATTAGAATACCCCATAATGACATCACAATACCCCATAATGACATCACAATACCCCATAATGACATAACAATATCCCATAATGACATCACAATACCCCATCATGACATCACAATACCCCATAATGACATCACAATACCCCATAATGACATAACAATATCCCATAATGACATCACAATACCCCATCATGACATCTCAATCCTATAATGACGAAGTGAAAACAGGTTTTTAGAAAGTTTGCTAATGTATATTAAAACAAATACATAAATACCGTATTTACATAAGTATTCAGACTCTTCGCTATGAGACTTGAACCTGAGCTCAGGTGCATCCTGTTTCCATTGATTTTACTTGAGCTGTTTCTACAACTTGATTGGAGTCCATCTGTGGTAAATTAATTTGATTGGACATGATTTAGAAAGGCACACACCTGTCTATATAAGGTCCCACAGCTGACAGTGTGTGTCAGAGCAAAAACCAAGAGATAATGTTGAAGGAATTGTCTGTAGAGCTCAGAGACAGGATTGTGTCGAGGCACAGATCTGGGGAAGGGTACCTAAACATGTCTGCAGCATTGAAGGTCCCCAAGAACACAGTGGCCTCCATCATTCTGAAATGGAAGATGTTTGGAACCACCAAGAGTCTAACTAGAGATGGCCGCCCGGCCAAACTGAGCAGTCAGTGTAGTTAACAAGCAAGCCCCTGACACGTGGGTGAGGGTGGAGAGGACTTGAGACAAACAACCATTTATCTTCTCAACTAATAAAATAATGGAATATCTCTCACTCACACTGAACACAGCCAGGAGGAGTTGAGGAAATTGAGATTGAGTAAGGTGCAATACTCATAATGAAACACATACACACACACACACACACTATTTTCACTGCAGCCAATCAAAAGCACAATGACTTGTAGAATCTCCAGTATTCCTTTCCAGTTCCTGTTTCTGTGTGGGTGTTTATCATTTCTGTCTCTGAGGGTCACAGGTCATGTTGGCTTAGCTAGTGAGATGAGGAGATATGATCAGGTCCGTCTCTGAGGGTCACAGGTCATGTTGGCTTAGCTAGTGAGATGAGGAGATATGATCAGGTCCGTCTCTGAGGGTCAACAGGTCATGTTGGCTTAGCTAGTGAGATGAGGAGATATGATCAGGTCCGTCTCTGAGGGTCAACAGGTCATGTTGGCTTAGCTAGTGAGATGAGGAGATATGATCAGGTCTTCTCTGTCCGTCTCTGAGGGTCAACAGGTCATGTTGGCTTAGCTAGTGAGATGAGGAGATATGATCAGGTCCGTCTCTGAGGGTCACAGGTCATGTTGGCTTAGCTAGTGAGATGAGGAGATATGATCAGGTCCGTCTCTGAGGGTCAACAGGTCATGTTGGCTTAGCTAGTGAGATGAGGAGATATGATCAGGTCTTCTCTGTCCGTCTCTGAGGGTCACAGGTCATGTTGGCTTGCTAGTGAGATGAGGAGATATGATCAGGTCTTCTCTGTCCGTCTCTGAGGGTCACAGGTCATGTTGGCTTGCTAGTGAGATATGATCAGGTCTTCTCTGTCCGTCTCTGAGGGTCAACAGGTCATGTTGGCTTAGCTAGTGAGATGAGGAGATATGATCAGGTCTTCTCTGTCCGTCTCTGAGAGAGAGAGAGAGAGAGAGAGAGAGAGAGAGAGAGAGAGAGAGAGAGAGAGAGAGAGAGAGAGAGAGAGAGAGAGAGAGAGAGAGAGAGAGAGAGAGAGAGAGAGAGAGAGAGAGAGAGAGAGAGAGAGAGAGAGAGAGAGAGAGAGAGAGAGAGAGAGAGAGAGAGAGAGAGAGAGAGAGAGAGAGAGAGAGAGAGGCAGCTATAAATAATTGGAATTGTTAATTTCTTTAATTGTTTCTGAGGTGTATACTATTAACAGATAACTCCAGGTATACTCACTGTACATGGATATGTCTCTACCCAGCATACTGTACTCACTGTACATAGAGATGTCTCTGTTCCATCTCTTCAGTTGATGTCTCTCTACCCAGCATACTGTACTCACTGTACATAGAGATGTCTCTGTTCCATCTCTTCAGTTGACGTCTCTCTACCCAGCATACTGTACTCACTGTACATAGAGATGTCTCTGTTCCATCTCTTCAGTTGACGTCTCTCTACCCAGCATACTGTACTCACTGTACATGGAGATGTCTCTGTCCAGCATACTGTACTCACTGTACATGGAGATATCTCTGCCCAGCATACTGTACTCACTGTACATGGAGATATCTCCGTCCAGGATACTGTACTCACTGTAAATGGAGATGTCTCTGCCCAGCATACTGTACTCACTGTAAATGGAGATATATCTGTTCAGCATACTGTACTCACTGTACATGGAGATGTCTCTGTCCAGCATACTGTACTCACTGTACATGGAGATATCTCTGTTCCATCTCTTCAGTTGATGTCTCTCTGTCAGCATACTGTACTCACTGTACATGGAGATGTCTCTGCCCAGCATACTGTACTCACTGTAAATTGAGATATCTCTGTTCAGCATACTGTACTCACTGTACATGGAGATGTCTCTGTCCAGCATACTGTACTCACTGTACATGGGGATGGCTCTGTTCCATCTCTTCAGTTGACGTCTCTCTGCCCAGCATACTGTACTCATACCTGTTGTAAAGCTCTTATAGCACTTCTCCCTTCCTCTCTCTGCATTAGTATTTTGAGATCTCTAAAATGCCTTAGCAGAACTGATGGTACGGTCTTTATACAGGAGACAAGTTGAGTTTTTCCATCAATCACAGATAAATCAGCCCTCCATCGTCACCATTTCATACATTTTCTGAAGCGGGTCTTCCTTTTAGATGGATCCAGCAGCCTTATCTCTTATAGTCTGGCCTCTAACCAAGAGATAATATCAGGCAAGAGAGATGTTACAGTCCCCTACTTCTCTACCTCACCTCCTCTCCCTGTCTGCCTCTCTCCCTAGCCCTTTACCTCTCCCACCTCTACCTCTTGCCCCTCTCCTCCTCCTCTCCTCTCCACTTGCTTCACTCCTCCTGGGTCCCACCTGGGTCCCTCTATGCCTCGCTTGTCTCTCAGGAGACTCTAGTGTAGCGAACGCCGTCCCTGTCTGCCCAATTAAAGCCTTAAAACATTGCTTTGTTTATGGGGACTCCCATTTGGTATGAGAGCAAACATCAATTATTCTCCCCTGCTGTCAGGCGTTAGAGTGAGACGGAGGATCTGGCCCACGGTGAGAGAGAGAGAGAGAGAGAGAGAGAGAGAGAGAGAGGAGGATGATGGATTGGACCCGCTCCCTAATCCCCGTTTTTCATTTCCATACAGATCTCTGTCTCATTTCTGCCCTCACACACACAGACACATTGAGATGGATGTTGATTGGATGAATTGTGTTTGTTGAAATCTGTGTCCGGGTCAATACGACATGAATGAAGCCAATAATGTTGCTTCCATTCTCGGTTGGTATTATTGTAGACAATACGACTTTTAATGTTGGCGTAGTCGGCAGTCCAAAAAACCAAGTTGTTAGCTGCTCATAGAGTTGCAAAGGGACATTATATTACTGGTACAAAAAAGTTATTATTAGACTAAATCTAGTGTCCTTGTTAGGGGTACTTCAGATTATCACAGGTGTCTGTAATTATCTCTGGCCCTCGGTGTTGGCGATGTTAAAATCATTTTATGACCCAGCTGTAAAAAAAAGTATCCTAAATACAAACCATCAACATAGTGAATACCATCAGTGTTTAATATGAGGATTTCAGCATTAATATATATGTTATATACATTTGCAAAGTATTCAGACACCTTGACTTTTTCAACAACAACAACAAAAAAACATTCCAGAGAAAAACATTAACTATTCAATCTACGAACAAAACCCCAGAATGACAAAGCAGAAACAGTTTTTTTACAATTTTTTGCAAATGTAAAAAAAAAATCTCACATTTAATTGAGATTGAGACACTTTCACTCAGTTCTTTGTTGAAGCACCTTTGGCAGTGATTACAGCCTCTAGGCCTACTATATTTATTTCTCAACTTGTCCTAATGTTAAGCACATTGCTTCTCTTTACAACAGGAGTAAAGCCGACCTGGCTGGCATGAAAATGAATCACAGGACAAGTGTCCTCCATTCACTATTTAAGTGCATAAATAATATGTATTTTTCCCCCGTCCCCCGTTCCAAGACAGGTGCATGTTAATGGTCCATTCTAAATCAAAATGAATTTCACACATATATTATTTAGTGTACACTACCGTTCAACGTTTGAGTTACTTAGAAATGTCCTTGTTTTTGAAAGAAAAGAAAATGTTAAAATAACATCAAATTGATCAGAAATACAGTGTAGACATTGTTAATGTTGTAAATGACTATTGTAGCTGGAAAAGGCTGATTCTTTATGGAATATCTACAGAGGCGTACATAGTCCCATTATCAGCAATCATCACTCATGTGTTCCAATGGCACGTTGTGTTAGCTAATCCAAGTTTATCATTTTAAAAAGCTAATTGATCATTAGAAAACCATTTTGCAGTTATAATAGCACAGCAGAAAACTGTTCTTCTGATTAAAGAAGCATCAGCATTTGTGGGGTCGATTACAGGATCAAAATGTCCAGACACAAAGACACTTTCTTCTGAAACTCGTCAGTCTATTCTTGTTCTGAGAAATGAAGGCTGTTCCATGGCGAGAAATTGCCAAGAAACTGAAGATCTCGTACAACGCTGTGTACTACTCCCTTCACAGAACAGTGCAAACTGTCTCTAACCAGAATAGAAAGAGGAGTGGGAGGCCCCGGTGCACAACTGAGCAAGAGGACAAGGACACGAGAGTGCCTAGTTTGAGAAACCCACGCCTCACAAGTCCTCAACTGGCAACTTCATTAAACAGTACCCGCAAAACACCAGTCTCAACGTCAACAGTGAAGAGACGACTCCGGGATGCTGGCCTTCTAGGTAGAGTTCCTCTGTCCAGTCTCAACGTCAACAGTGAAGAGGCGACTCCGGGATGCTGGCCTTCTAGGCAGAGTTCCTCTGTCCAGTCTCAACGTCAACAGTGAAGAGGAGACTCCGGGATGCTGGCCTTCTAGGTAGAGTTCCTCTGTCCAGTCTCAACGTCAACAGTGAAGAGACGACTCCGGGATGCTGGCCTTCTAGGTAGAGTTCCTCTGTCCAGTCTCAACGTCAACAGTGAAGAGGAGACTCCGGGATGCTGGCCTTCTAGGTAGAGTTCCTCTGTCCAGTCTCAACGTCAACAGTGAAGAGGCGACTCCGGGATGCTGGCCTTCTAGGCAGAGTTCCTCTGTCCAGTCTCAACGTCAACAGTGAAGAGGAGACTCCGGGATGCTGGCCTTCTAGGTAGAGTTCCTCTGTCCAGTCTCAACGTCAACAGTGAAGAGATGACTCCGGGATGCTGGCCTTCTAGGTAGAGTTCCTCTGTCCAGTCTCAACGTCAACAGTGAAGAGGAGACTCCGGGATGCTGGCCTTCTAGGTAGAGTTCCTCTGTCCAGTCTCAACGTCAACAGTGAAGAGACGACTCCGGGATGCTGGCCTTCTAGGTAGAGTTCCTCTGTCCAGTCTCAACGTCAACAGTGAAGAGGAGACTCCGGGATGCTGGCCTTCTAGGTAGAGTTCCTCTGTCCAGTCTCAACGTCAACAGTGAAGAGGCGACTCCGGGATGCTGGCCTTCTAGGCAGAGTTCCTCTGTCCAGTCTCAACGTCAACAGTGAAGAGGAGACTCCGGGATGCTGGCCTTCTAGGTAGAGTTCCTCTGTCCAGTCTCAACGTCAACAGTGAAGAGGAGACTCCGGGATGCTGGCCTTCTAGGTAGAGTTCCTCTGTCCAGTCTCAACGTCAACAGTGAAGAGGCGACTCCGGGATGCTGGCCTTCTAGGCAGAGTTCCTCTGTCCAGTCTCAACGTCAACAGTGAAGAGGAGACTCCGGGATGCTGGCCTTCTAGGTAGAGTTCCTCTGTCCAGTCTCAACGTCAACAGTGAAGAGACGACTCCGGGATGCTGGCCTTCTAGGTAGAGTTCCTCTGTCCAGTCTCAACGTCAACAGTGAAGAGGAGACTCCGGGATGCTGGCCTTCTAGGTAGAGTTCCTCTGTCCAGTCTCAACGTCAACAGTGAAGAGGAGACTCCGGGATGCTGGCCTTCTAGGTAGAGTTCCTCTGTCCAGTCTCAACGTCAACAGTGAAGAGGAGACTCCGGGATGCTGGCCTTCTAGGTAGAGTTCCTATGTCCAGTCTCAACGTCAACAGTGAAGAGGAGACTCCGGGATGCTGTCCTTCTAGGCAGAGTTGCAAAGAAAAAGCCATATCTCAGACTGGCCAATTAAAAGAAAAGATTAAGATGGGCAAAATAACACAGACACTGGACAGAGGAACTCTGTATGCTGCAGAATTGATCATGTTGCTGTGTAGTGGTGAGAACATCAGAATTGATCATGTTGATGTGTAGTGGTGAGAACATCAGAATTGATCATGTTGCAGTAGAGTCATGAGGAGAGGATAATTGATCATGTTGCAGTGTAGTGGTGAGAACATCAGAATTGATAATGCTGCAGTAGAGTCGTGAGGAGAGGATAATTGATAATGTTGCAGTGTAGTGGTGAGAACATCAGAATTGATAATGCTGCAGTGTAGTCGTGAGGAGAGCAGCATTGATCATGTTGCAGTATAGAGTCGTGAGGAGAGGATAATTGATAATTCTGCAGTAGAGTCGTGAGGAGATCTGAATTGATAATGCCATCAGTATAGAGTCGTGAGGAGGGGATAATTGATAATGCCATCAGTATAGAGGCGTGAGGAGGGGATAATTGATAATGCCATCAGTATAGAGTCGTGAGGAGATGATAATTGATAATGCCATCAGTATAGAGCCGTGAGGAGATCAGCATTGATAATTCTGCAGTAGAGTCATGAGGAGAGCATAATTGATAATGTTGCTGTGTAGTGGTGAACATCAAAATTGATAATGCTGCAGTAGGGTCGTGAGGAGAGCATAATTGATAATGACATCAGTATAGAGTCGTGAGGAGAGGATAAGTGATAATGCCATCAGTATAGAGTCGTGAGGAGGGGATAATTGATAATGCCATCAGTATAGAGTCGTGATGAGATGATAATTGATAATGCCATCAGTATAGAGTCGTGAGGAGATCAACATTGATAATGCTGCAGTATAGAGTCGCAAGGAGAGGATAATTGATAATGCATTCAGTATAGAGTCGTGAGGAGAGGATAATTGATAATGCCATCATTATAGAGTTGTGGGGAGAGGATAATTGATAATGCCATCAGTATAGAGTCGTGAGGAGAGGATAATTGATAATGCCATCAGTATAGAGTCGTGATGAGATGATCATTGATAATGCTGCAGTATAGAGACATGAAATGATCATTGATAATGCTGCGATATAGAGACATGAGGAGATGATCATTGATAATGCTGCAATATAGAGACATGAGGAGAGGATCATTGATAATGCTGCGGTATAGAGACATGAGGAGAGGATCATTGATAATGCTGCGGTATAGACATGAGGAGAGGATCATTGATAATGCTGCAGTATAGAGACATGAGGAGAGGATCATTGATAATGCTGCCGTATAGAGACATGAGATGATCATTGATAATGCTTTGGTATAGAGACATGAGGAGAGGATCATTGATAATGCTGCGGTATAGAGACATGAGGAGATCAGAATTTATAATGATGCGGTATAGAGACATGAGGAGGGAGTCTTATCTGAATGTTTTATTTGAAATCCCCCTCTTTCTCAAAAAAAGTTGTTGCCATAGAAACCAGCTATAGTTCATTACGAAGATGAAGTTGAGAGATCAACACCTAAGAAGGGTGTGTTAGGGCTGTCCCCGACTAAAAACATCACCTAAGAAGGGTGTGTTAGGGCTGTCCTTGACTAAAAACAACACCTAAGAAGGGTGTGTTAGGGCTGTCCCTGACTAAAAACATCACCTAAGAAGGGTGTGTTAGGGCTGTCCCTGACTAAAAACATCACCTAAGAAGGGTGTGTTAGGGCTGTCCCTGACTAAAAACATCACCTAAGAAGGGTGTGTTAGGGCTGTCCCTGACTAAAAACATCACCTAAGAAGGGTGTGTTAGGGCTGTCCCCGACTAAAAACAACACCTAAGAAGGGTGTGTTAGGGCTGTCCCTGACTGAAAACAACACCTAAGAAGGGTGTGTTAGGGCTGTCCCTGACTAAAAACAACACCTAAGAGGGTGTGTTAGGGCTGTCCCTGACTAAAAACAACACCTAAGAGTGTGTGTTAGGGCTGTCCCTGACTAAAAACAACACCCAAGAGGGTGTGTTAGGGCTGTCCCTGACTAAAAACAACACCTAAGAAGGGTGTGTTAGGGCTGTCCCTGACTAAAAACAACACCTAAGAAGGGTGTGTTAGGGCTGTCCCTGACTAAAAACATCACCTAAGAAGGGTGTGTTAGGGCTGTCCCTGACTAAAAACAACACCTAAGAAGGGTGTGTTAGGGCTGTCCCTGACTAAAAACAACACCTAAGAAGGGTGTGTTAGAGCTGTCCCTGACTAAAAACAACACCTAAGAAGGGTGTGTTAGGGCTGTCCCTGACTAAAAACAACACCTAATAAGGGTGTGTTAGGGCTGTCCCTGACTAAAAACATCACCTAAGAGGGTGTGTTAGGGCTGTCCCTGACTAACAACAACACCTAAGAAGGGTGTGTTAGGGCTGTCCCTGACTAAAAACATCACCTAAGAGGGTGTGTTAGGGCTGTCCCTGACTAAAAACAACACCTAAGAGGGTGTGTTAGGGCTGTCCCTGACTAAAAACAACACCTAAGAAGGGTGTGTTAGGGCTGTCCCTGACTAAAAACAACACCTAAGAAGGGTGTGTTAGGGCTGTCCCTGACTAAAAACATCACCTAAGAAGGGTGTGTTAGGGCTGTCCCTGACTAAAAACAACACCTAAGAGGGTGTGTTAGGGCTGTCCCTGACTAAAAACATCACCTAAGAAGGGTGTGTTAGGGCTGTCCCTGACTAAAAACAACACCTAAGAAGGGTGTGTTAGGGCTGTCCCTGACTAAAAACATCACCTAAGAAGGGTGTGTTAGGGCTGTCCCTGACTAAAAACAACACCTAAGAGGGTGTTTTAGGGCTGTCCCTGACTAAAAACAACACCTAAGAAGGGTGTGTTAGGGCTGTCCCTGACTAAAAACAACACCTAAGAGGGTGTGTTAGGGCTGTCCCTGACTAAAAACAACACCTAAGAGTGTGTGTTAGGGCTGTCCCTGACTAAAAACAACACCTAAGAGGGTGTGTTAGGGCTGTCCCTGACTAAAAACAACACCTAAGAAGGGTTTGTTAGGGCTGTCCCTGACTAAAAACAACACCTAAGAAGGGTGTGTTAGGGCTGTCCCTGACTAAAAACAACACCTAAGAAGGGTGTGTTAGGGCTGTCCCTGACTAAAAACAACAGCTAAGAAGGGTGTGTTAGGGCTGTCCCTGACTAAAAACAACACCTAAGAGGGTGTGTTAGGGCTGTCCCTGACTAAAAACAACACCTAAGAAGGGTGTGTTAGGGCTGTCCCTGACTAAAAACAACACCTAATAAGGGTGTGTTAGGGCTGTCCCTGACTAAAAACATCACCTAAGAAGGGTGTGTTAGGGCTGTCCCTGACTAAAAACAACACCTAAGAAGGGTGTGTTAGGGCTGTCCCTGACTAAAAACAACACCTAAGAAGGGTGTGTTAGAGCTGTCCCTGACTAAAAACAACACCTAAGAAGGGTGTGTTAGGGCTGTCCCTGACTAAAAACAACACCTAATAAGGGTGTGTTAGGGCTGTCCCTGACTAAAAACATCACCTAAGAGGGTGTGTTAGGGCTGTCCCTGACTAACAACAACACCTAAGAAGGGTGTGTTAGGGCTGTCCCTGACTAAAAACATCACCTAAGAGGGTGTGTTAGGGCTGTCCCTGACTAAAAACAACACCTAAGAGGGTGTGTTAGGGCTGTCCCTGACTAAAAACAACACCTAAGAAGGGTGTGTTAGGGCTGTCCCTGACTAAAAACAACACCTAAGAAGGGTGTGTTAGGGCTGTCCCTGACTAAAAACATCACCTAAGAAGGGTGTGTTAGGGCTGTCCCTGACTAAAAACAACACCTAAGAGGGTGTGTTAGGGCTGTCCCTGACTAAAAACATCACCTAAGAAGGGTGTGTTAGGGCTGTCCCTGACTAAAAACAACACCTAAGAAGGGTGTGTTAGGGCTGTCCCTGACTAAAAACATCACCTAAGAAGGGTGTGTTAGGGCTGTCCCTGACTAAAAACAACACCTAAGAGGGTGTTTTAGGGCTGTCCCTGACTAAAAACAACACCTAAGAAGGGTGTGTTAGGGCTGTCCCTGACTAAAAACAACACCTAAGAGGGTGTGTTAGGGCTGTCCCTGACTAAAAACAACACCTAAGAGTGTGTGTTAGGGCTGTCCCTGACTAAAAACAACACCTAAGAGGGTGTGTTAGGGCTGTCCCTGACTAAAAACAACACCTAAGAGTGTGTGTTAGGGCTGTCCCTGACTAAAAACAACACCTAAGAGGGTGTGTTAGGGCTGTCCCTGACTAAAAACAACACCTAAGAAGGGTGTGTTAGGGCTGTCCCTGACTAAAAACAACACCTAAGAAGGGTGTGTTAGGGCTGTCCCTGACTAAAAACAACACCTAAGAAGGGTGTGTTAGGGCTGTCCCTGACTAAAAACAACAGCTAAGAAGGGTGTGTTAGGGCTGTCCCTGACTAAAAACAACACCTAAGAGGGTGTGTTAGGGCTGTCCCTGACTAAAAACAACACCTAAGAGTGTGTGTTAGGGCTGTCCCTGACTAAAAACAACACCTAAGAGTGTGTGTTAGGGCTGTCCCTGACTAAAAACAACACCTAAGAGGGTGTGTTAGGGCTGTCCCTGACTAAAAACAACACCTAAGAAGGGTGTGTTAGGGCTGTCCCTGACTAAAAACATCACCTAAGAGGGTGTGTTAGGGCTGTCCCTGACTAAAAACAACACCTAAGAGGGTGTGTTAGGGCTGTCCCTGACTAAAAACAACACCTAATAAGGGTGTGTTAGGGCTGTCCCTGACTAAAAACATCACCTAAGAGGGTGTGTTAGGGCTGTCCCTGACTAACAACAACACCTAAGAAGGGTGTGTTAGGGCTGTCCCTGACTAAAAACATCACCTAAGAGGGTGTGTTAGGGCTGTCCCTGACTAAAAACAACACCTAAGAAGGGTGTGTTAGGGCTGTCCCTGACTAAAAACAACACCTAAGAAGGGTGTGTTAGGGCTGTCCCTGACTAAAAACAACACCTAAGAAGGGTGTGTTAGGGCTGTCCCTGACTAAAAACATCACCTAAGAAGGGTGTGTTAGGGCTGTCCCTGACTAAAAACAACACCTAAGAGGGTGTGTTAGGGCTGTCCCTGACTAAAAACATCACCTAAGAAGGGTGTGTTAGGGCTGTCCCTGACTAAAAACAACACCTAAGAAGGGTGTGTTAGGGCTGTCCCTGACTAAAAACATCACCTAAGAAGGGTGTGTTAGGGCTGTCCCTGACTAAAAACAACACCTAAGAGGGTGTTTTAGGGCTGTCCCTGACTAAAAACAACACCTAAGAAGGGTGTGTTAGGGCTGTCCCTGACTAAAAACAACACCTAAGAGGGTGTGTTAGGGCTGTCCCTGACTAAAAACAACACCTAAGAGTGTGTGTTAGGGCTGTCCCTGACTAAAAACAACACCTAAGAGGGTGTGTTAGGGCTGTCCCTGACTAAAAACAACACCTACGAAGGGTGTGTTAGGGCTGTCCCTGACTAAAAACAACACCTAAGAAGGGTGTGTTAGTGCTGTCCCTGACTAAAAACAACACCTAAGAAGGGTGTGTTAGGGCTGTCCCTGACTAAAAACAACACCTAAGAAGGGTGTGTTAGGGCTGTCCCTGACTAAAAACAACACCTAAGAAGGGTGTGTTAGGGCTGTCCCTGACTAAAAACAACACCTAAGAGGGTGTGTTAGGGCTGTCCCTGACTAAAAACAACACCTACGAAGGGTGTGTTAGGGCTGTCCCTGACTAAAAACAACACCTAAGAAGGGTGTGTTAGTGCTGTCCCTGACTAAAAACAACACCTAAGAAGGGTGTGTTAGGGCTGTCCCTGACTAAAAACAACACCTAAGAAGGGTGTGTTAGGGCTGTCCCTGACTAAAAACAACACCTAAGAAGGGTGTGTTAGGGCTGTCCCTGACTAAAAACAACAGCTAAGAAGGGTGTGTTAGGGCTGTCCCTGACTAAAAACATCACCTAAGAAGGGTGTGTTAGGGCTGTCCCTGACTAAAAACAACACCTAAGAAGGGTGTGTTAGGGCTGTCCCTGACTAAAAACAACACCTAAGAAGGGTGTGTTAGGGCTGTCCCTGACTAAAAACAACACCTAAGAAGGGTGTGTTAGGGCTGTCCCTGACTAAAAACAACACCTAAGAAGGGTGTGTTAGGGCTGTCCCTGACTAAAAACAACACCTAAGAAGGGTGTGTTAGGGCTGTCCCTGACTAAAAACATCACCTAAGAAGGGTGTGTTAGGGCTGTCCCTGACTAAAAACAACACCTAAGAGGGTGTGTTAGGGCTGTCCCTGACTAAAAACATCACCTAAGAAGGGTGTGTTAGGGCTGTCCCTGACTAAAAACAACACCTAAGAAGGGTGTGTTAGGGCTGTCCCTGACTAAAAACATCACCTAAGAAGGGTGTGTTAGGGCTGTCCCTGACTAAAAACAACACCTAAGAGGGTGTTTTAGGGCTGTCCCTGACTAAAAACAACACCTAAGAAGGGTGTGTTAGGGCTGTCCCTGACTAAAAACAACACCTAAGAGGGTGTGTTAGGGCTGTCCCTGACTAAAAACAACACCTAAGAGTGTGTGTTAGGGCTGTCCCTGACTAAAAACAACACCTAAGAGGGTGTGTTAGGGCTGTCCCTGACTAAAAACAACACCTACGAAGGGTGTGTTAGGGCTGTCCCTGACTAAAAACAACACCTAAGAAGGGTGTGTTAGTGCTGTCCCTGACTAAAAACAACACCTAAGAAGGGTGTGTTAGGGCTGTCCCTGACTAAAAACAACACCTAAGAAGGGTGTGTTAGGGCTGTCCCTGACTAAAAACAACACCTAAGAAGGGTGTGTTAGGGCTGTCCCTGACTAAAAACAACACCTAAGAGGGTGTGTTAGGGCTGTCCCTGACTAAAAACAACACCTACGAAGGGTGTGTTAGGGCTGTCCCTGACTAAAAACAACACCTAAGAAGGGTGTGTTAGTGCTGTCCCTGACTAAAAACAACACCTAAGAAGGGTGTGTTAGGGCTGTCCCTGACTAAAAACAACACCTAAGAATGGTGTGTTAGGGCTGTCCCTGACTAAAAACAACACCTAAGAAGGGTGTGTTAGGGCTGTCCCTGACTAAAAACAACAGCTAAGAAGGGTGTGTTAGGGCTGTCCCTGACTAAAAACATCACCTAAGAAGGGTGTGTTAGGGCTGTCCCTGACTAAAAACAACACCTAAGAAGGGTGTGTTAGGGCTGTCCCTGACTAAAAACAACACCTAAGAAGGGTGTGTTAGGGCTGTCCCTGACTAAAAACAACACCTAAGAAGGGTGTGTTAGAGCTGTCCCTGACTAAAAACAACACCTAAGAAGGGTGTGTTAGGGCTGTCCCTGACTAAAAACAACACCTAAGAAGGGTGTGTTAGGGCTGTCCCTGACTAAAAACAACACCTAAGAAGGGTGTGTTAGGGCTGTCCCTGACTAAAAACAACACCTAATAAGGGTGTGTTAGGGCTGTCCCTGACTAAAAACATCACCTAAGAGGGTGTGTTAGGGCTGTCCCTGACTAACAACAACACCTAAGAAGGGTGTGTTAGGGCTGTCCCTGACTAAAAACAACACCTAAGAAGGGTGTGTTAGGGCTGTCCCTGACTAAAAACAACACCTAAGAAGGGTGTGTTAGGGCTGTCCCTGACTAAAAACAACACCTAAGAAGGGTGTGTTAGGGCTGTCCCTGACTAAAAACAACACCTAAGAAGGGTGTGTTAGGGCTGTCCCTGACTAAAAACAACACCTGAGACGGTGTGTTCATATCTCAAAATCAATGTCATGTGGTTAATCACATTTATATCTAAATTAAACTGATACAAATGTAAAAGTAACTTCTATTGGCAATATGTAAAAATAACCTACATAAATCAACAAATAAAACATTTGCAGCCTGCAGGTTAGAAAATATCCTGATTTAAAAATAAATAAACAATCCTATAAATCACATTGGCTACGCATGGCCTGTCTGCAAGGAACTTGAAACATCGTATCAACTATTAACTTGATCCCAGCCTCATCGTGCTAGCAAACTTACAGCATTGTATAAAATATCCTTGGCCCTTAGAGAGTTCCCTGCGTCATTGAGCTCCGTACAGACAGACACAGCTGTAGACTATTTGCTCAAGGGTTAAGAAGTAATCAGGTAGGCCTATTTTATGACGTTTCCTCCGGATCAGAGCGTAACATTCTCCTTTCATGCTGAGTGGTTGTTGAAAGGGAGGGGGAAAGATGTTTCCAACAAGCCACGCTGAGGAACTATTGTCATTCTCAACGGATGTATAAAAACAGACTTTGTTTACCTAGCTGTTTGTGGCAAAGAACAAATGACTTTGTTCCACGGTGATGTTGAGTTAAGACAATCAGAAACAGTATCAGATCCCCAGATGGACACATTTATAGGTCTTCATTTACAGGCCTCCATTTACAGGCCTTCATTTATAGGCCTCCATTTATAGGCCTCCATTTATAGGCCTCCATTTATAGGCCTCCATTTACAGGCCTCCATTTACAGCACTCAATTTACAGGCCTCCATTTACAGGCCTCCATTTATTGGCCTCCATTTATAGGCCTCCATTTATTGGCCTCCATTTATAGGCCTCCATTTACAGGCCTCCATTTACAGGCCTTCATTTACAGGCCTCCATTTACAGGCCTCCATTTACAGGCCTCCATTTATAGGCCTCCATTTATAGGCCTCCATTTACAGGCCTCCATTTACAGGCCTCCATTTATAGGCGTCCATTTATAGGCCTCCATTTATAGGCCTCCATTTATAGGCCTCCATTTACATGCCTCCATTTTTAGGCCTCCATTTATAGGCCTCCATTTACATGCCTCCATTTTTAGGCCTCCATTTATAGGCCTCCATTTATAGGCCTCCATTTATAGGCCTCCATTTATAGGCCTCCATTTACAGGCCTCCATTTATAGGCCTCCATTTATAGGCCTCCATTTATAGGCCTCCATTTACATGCCTCCATTTTTAGGCCTCCATTTATAGGCCTCCATTTATAGGCCTCCATTTACAGGCCTCCATTTATAGGCCTCTATTTATAGGCCTCCATTTATAGGCCTCCATTTATAGGCCTCCATTTACATGCCTCCATTTACATGCCTCCATTTACAGGCCTCCATTTATAGGCCTCCATTTATAGGCCTCCATTTACATGCCTCCATTTTTAGGCCTCCATTTATAGGCCTCCATTTATAGGCCTCCATTTACAGGCCTCCATTTATAGGCCTCCATTTATAGGCCTCCATTTATAGGCCTGCAAATCAATGAATATATTGACAACTCGTAAGTAGGACATAAACCAAAACGTTGTAGCCTACAGTAGGTTGTGCGCTCTGCAAACAACACGTCCACTCCAACAACGGAAGACTGTAATAATTATATATTGAGTGTGTTAACAGAAATTACAGTAACCAATCAAACATTGTAGATTAGAAATTATGGTAATTAACGGTCAATGTACTACTGGTGATACTGGTGTGCCACCCCCGCAGCCTCCACAATGGATTAGTCCACTGAGACAGGCCTCTATAATGGATTAGTCCACGGAGACAGACCTCTATAATGGATTAGTCCACTGAGACAGACCTCTATAATGGATTAGTCCACGGAGACAGGCCTCTATAATGGTTTAGTCCACTGAGACAGGCCTCTATAATGGATTAGTCCACTGAGACAGGCCTCTATAATGGATTAGTCCACTGAGACAGACCTCTATAATGGATTAGTCCACTGAGACAGGCCTCTATAATGGATTAGTCCACTGAGACAGACCTCTATAATGGATTAGTCCACTGAGACAGGCCTCTATAATGGAGTAGTCCACTGAGACAGGCCTCTATAATGGATTAGTCCACTGAGACAGTCCTCTATAATGGATTAGTCCACTGAGACAGGCGTGAATCAGACAGGTGTCTCGTGTGCCATAACAGATATCTATCTATAAATATTTTCTACTGCTGGACTAAAGAAAATTGGGTCGACCAACAGCCTTTCGACCAAACGGGGTCAACCCCTAGCGTACGTGAGTCTGTGTGGGCACCCTCTTTAGTTCTCACTGGAGACAGTCTAGAGGAGTTAAAACACACACGGAGGATGGAGACTGTATAAAAGATGTACTCATCAAATCCCTGACAAAAATGTACAAGTCAACACCTCTAGACTCCGGACTTAACTTTTCCATTAGTGCCCCGTCGACGTCTTGTTTACCTAGAAAAACAGGTACACTGTGTTCTCAAATCATTTTTACATGTAATTGTGGACTAATTGTTGTTCAGAGGTCTTGCTCCCTTTTCGGCGAGGAAGTGTTATACACACATTACCCTGCACTTGAACATATCAACAGAGAGATGTGGAGAGTAGAGGCTTCTTCCCCAATGGCTCCCTATGGGCTCTGGTCTATAGTAGTGCACTATATAGGGAATAGGGTGCAATCTGGTCTATAGTAGTGCACTATATAGGGAATAGGGCTCTGGTCTATAGTAGTGCACTATATAGGGATTAGGGTGTCATCTGGTCTATAGTAGTGCACTATATAGGGAATAGGGTGCAATCTGGTCTATAGTAGTGCACTATATAGGGAATAGGGTGCCATCTGGTCTATAGTAGTGCACTATATAGGGAATAGGGTGCAATCTGGTCTATAGTAGTGCACTTTATAGGGATTAGGGTGCCATCTGGTCTATAGTAGTGCACTATATAGGGAATAGGGTGCCATCTGGTCTATAGTAGTGCACTATATAGGGAATAGGGTGCAATCTGGTCTATAGTAGTGCACTTTATAGGGATTAGGGTGCCATCTGGTCTATAGTAGTGCACTATATAGGGAATAGGGTATCATCTGTATCTTTATGTAATACATGTATCACTAGCCACTTTAAACTATGCCACTTTGTTTACATACCCTACATTACTCATCTCATATGTATATGTATATACTGTACTCTATATCATCGACGGTATCCTTATGTAATACATGTATCACTAGCCACTTTAAACTATGCCACTTTGTTTACATACTCATCTCATTTGTACATACTGTACTCGATACCATCTACTGTATCTTGCCTGTGCTGCTCTGTACCATCACTCATTCATATATCCTTATGTACATATTCTTTATCCCCTCACACTGTGTACAAGACAGTAGTTTTGGTATTGTTAGTTAGATACTTGTTATTACTGCATTGTCGGAACTAGAAGCACAAGCATTTCGCTACACTCGCATTAACATCTGCTAACCATGTGTATGTGACAAATAAAATGTGATTTGATTTGATCTGGTCTATAGTAGTGCACTATATAGGCAATAGGGTGCAATTTGGGACGCAAAAAAAAATCAACTCCCATTTAATTTGCCTTAATGTATTTTTCCCTCCCATTACCAGCCCCCAGTGGTTACAGCATCAATTACATTGTTTTGGAACGAAGCTCAAAGGGGCAATCCGTAGTTTAAACATTAACAACCTACCTGCCTCTGTTTTGTTTTTTTAAAAAGCTAAGGGATGGACATGGAGAAATGTAGACACTCAAATTCACAGACAAGAGTTATGGATGCAACGACTTGACAAACCTAATGATCGTTTTATGTTTTGACTCTATACAGTGTTTGGTTTACCATGTTTACAAATATTGCAGTTAAAAACAAGCTGATTATTTTGGGGTTCTGATGGAGTGTGACAGTTGAACTAAACTCATGAGGTATTCATAAATGATATTATTCAACCATCAATGGGTATGTATCATTAAATGATGTATGGATGTAGCAACTACAGATTGGCCCTTTTTAAGGATCATTCAAATCTGTCCGCCAGCATATTCATGAGGGATGAATCTGCTTTATTACCTTGGGGAATCATCTCTAATCTGTGCTAGATTAATCTGTTTTATTACCTTGGGGAATCATCTCTAATCTGTCCTAGATTAATCTGTTTTATTACTTTGGATCTCTAATCTGTCCTAGATTAATCTGTTTTATTACTTTGGGGAATCATCTCTAATCTGTTCTAGATTAATCTGTTTTATTACCTTGGGGAATCATCTCTAATCTGTCCTAGATTAATCTGTTTTATTACTTTGGGGAATCATCTCTAATCTGTGCTAGATTAATCTGTTTTATTACCTTGGGGAATCATCTCTAATCTGTGATAGATTAATCTGTTTTATTACCTTGGGGAATCATCTCTAATCTGTGATAGATTAATCTGTTTTATTACTTTGGGGAATCATCTCTAATCTGTGCTAGATTAATCTGTTTTATTACCTTGGGGAATCATCTCTAATCTGTCCTAGATTAATCTGTTTTATTACTTTGGGGAATCATCTCTAATCTGTCCTAGATTAATCTGTTTTATTACTTTGGGGAATCATCTCTAATCTGTGCTAGATTAATCTGTTTTATTACCTTGGGGAATCATCTCTAATCTGTCCTAGATTAATCTGTTTTATTACTTTGGGGAATCATCTCTAATCTGTTCTAGATTAATCTGTTTTATTACCTTGGGGAATCATCTCTAATCTGTCCTAGATTAATCTGTTTTATTACTTTGGGGAATCATCTCTAATCTGTGCTAGATTAATCTGTTTTATTACCTTGGGGAATCATCTCTAATCTGTGATAGATTAATCTGTTTTATTACCTTGGGGAATCATCTCTAATCTGTGATAGATTAATCTGTTTTATTACTTTGGGGAATCATCTCTAATCTGTCCTAGATTAATCTGTTTTATTACCTTGGGGAATCATCTCTAATCTGTCCTAGATTAATCTGTTTTATTACCTTGGGGAATCATCTCTAATCTGTCATAGATTAATCTGTTTTATTACCTTGGGGAATCATCTCTAATCTGTGCTAGATTAATGTGTTTTATTACCTTGGGGAATCATCTCTAATCTGTCATAGATTAATCTGTTTTATTACCCTGGGGAATCATCTCTAATCTGTCCTAGATTAATCTGTTTTATTACCTTGGGGAATCATCTCTAATCTGTCATAGATTAATCTGTTTTATTACTTTGGGGAATCATCTCTAATCTGTGCTAGATTAATCTGTTTTATTACTTTGGGGAATCATCTCTAATCTGTCCTAGATTAATCTGTTTTATTACCTTGGGGAATCATCTCTAATCTGTGATAGATTAATCTGTTTTATTACCTTGGGGAATCATCTCTAATCTGTGCTAGATTAATGTGTTTCATTACCCTGGGGAATCATCTCTAATCTGTGCTAGATTAATGTGTTTCATTACCCTGGGGAATCATCTCTAATCTGTGCTAGATTAATCTGATTTATTCCTTTGGAGAATAATCTGATTTAGTCTGCTAGATTAATCTACTTTATTTCCTTGGGGAATAATCTAGGGTGTGCTAGAGTAATCTGCTCTATTCCCATGGGGAATAATCTAGTCTGTGCTAGAGTAATCTGCTCTATTCCCATGGGGAATAATCTAGTCTCTGCTAGAGTAATCTGCTCTATTCCCATGGGGAATAATCTAGTCTGTGCTAGAGTAATCTGCTCTATTCCCATGGGGAATAATCTAGTCTGTGCTAGAGTAATCTGCTCTATTCCCATGGAGAATAATCTAGTCTGTGCTAGAGTAATCTGCTCTATTCCCATGGGGAATAATCTAGTCTGTGCTAGAGTAATCTGCTCTATTCCCATGGGTAATAATCTAGTTTCTGCTAGAGTAATCTGCTCTATTCCCATGGGGAATAATCTAGTCTGTGCTAGAGTAATCTGCTCTATTCCCATGGGGAATAATCTAGTCTGTCCTAGAGTAATCTGCTCTATTCCCATGGAGAATAATCTAGTCTGTGCTAGAGTAATCTGCTCTATTCCCATGGGGAATAATCTAGTCTGTGCTAGAGTAATCTGCTCTATTCCCATGGGGAATAATCTATTCTGCACTGTTCTGTTGTAGCACAGCAATTTAGAAAGAGAGGCAGCTGGGCCATTACTATTTTTTTTACTGAGTTCCCTCTTTCGTTTCCTCCTCCTGTTTTCTCCCTCTCTACTACCCCCCTCTCTCTTCCTTAATCTGCCCCTGCTATCAAGTAATGGGATCCTTTGTTCAGCGGTTAGGAAAGGAAGGAAGGGAATAAGAAGCATCCGTTCAGACTCCTTTCTAATCAAGCCTAGTCTAATTGGTCTCCGTTCTCAGGCTGTAGTGACGGGAGACCAGGGAAGGTACCTCTCACCGGTATAAAACGTGTTATCTCTCCAGGCTTGTGAAAATAGGGGGGTGGCAGGTAGCCTAGTGGTTAGAGGCAGGGAGCCTAGTGGTTAGAGGCAGGTAGCCTATTGGTTAGAGGCAGGTAGCCTATTGGTTAGAGGCAGGTAGCCTATTGGTTAGAGGCAGGGAGCCTAGTGGTTAGAGGCAGGTAGCCTATTGGTTAGAGCCAGGTAGCCTAGTGGTTAGAGGCAGGGAGCGAGTCAGGGACCAGAGTGGTTAGAGGCAGGGAGCCGAGTGGTTAGAGGCAGGTAGCCTAGTGGTTAGAGGCAGGGAGCGAGTCAGGGACCAGAGTGGTTAGAGGCAGGTAGCCTATTGGTTAGAGGCAGGTAGCCTAGTGGTTAGAGGCAGGGAGCGAGTCAGGGACCAGAGTGGTTAGAGGCAGGGAGCCGAGTGGTTAGAGGCAGGGACCCGAGTGGTTAGAGGCAGGGGCCCGAGTGGTTAGAGGCAGGGGCCCGAGTGGTTAGAGGCAGGGACCCGAGTGGTTAGATGCAGGGACCCGAGTGGTTAGAGGCAGGGACCCGAGTGGTTAGAGGCAGGGACCCGAGTGGTTAGAGGCAGGGACCCGAGTGGTTAGAGGCAGGGACCCGAGTGGTTAGAGGCAGGGACCCGAGTGGTTAGAGGCAGGGACCCGAGTGGTTAGAGGCAGGGACCCGAGTGGTTAGAGGCAGGGACCCGAGTGGTTAGAGGCAGGGACCCGAGTGATTAGAGGCAGGTAGCATTGTGGTTAGAGGCAGGTAGCCTAGTGGTTAGAGGCAGGTAGCCTAGTGGTTAGAGGCAGGTAGCCTAGTGGTTAGAGGCAGGGTCCCGAGTGGTTAGAGGCAGGGACCCGAGTGGTTAGAGGCAGGGACCCGAGTGGTTAGAGGCAGGGACCCGAGTGGTTAGAGGCAGGGACCCGAGTGGTTAGAGGCAGGGACCCGAGTGGTTAGAGGCAGGGTGCCTAGTGGTTAGAGGCAGGTAGCATTGTGGTTAGAGGCAGGTAGCATTGTGGTTAGAGGCAGGTAGCCTAGTGGTTAGAGGCAGGTAGCCTAGTGGTTAGAGGCAGGGACCCGAGTGGTTAGAGGCAGGGACCCGAGTGGTTAGAGGCAGGGACCCGAGTGGTTAGAGGCAGGTAGCATTGTGGTTAGAGGCAGGTAGCCTAGTGGTTATATGTTGACTGGTGACCGTGTTTCTGAGGTCAGGCTTCGTTCCAGACAGCTGTAACATCGTGTCTGTCTGAAGGCTTGTCCACATCTCAACACGTTATCATGGCTAATGTGTTCTCATGCACATTGTGTTGATTCAGGTTTACCTTTAATTCAATTCTCTTCATTCAAGCTGTATTTGAGATGTCAGCATTTATACAAGGGGTAGGGGGGACCTCTCTAAGAAAAAACACTTCTAGAATTTCCCAAATGTCTCTTGATTATTGGAAGTTGTTTTCTAGGTATTGGTTTACAGTTGTGTAGTTGTAGATCTATAACCCTTCCCTATACTAGTCTCTATAGTTGTTTTCTGGGTATTGGTTTACAGTTGTGTAGTTGTAGATCTATAACCCTTCCCTCTACTAGTCTCTATAGCCCTTCCCTCTACTAGTCTCTATAGTTGTTTTCTAGGTATTGGTTTACAGTTGTATAGTTGTAGATCTATAACCCTTCCCTATACTAGTCTCTATAGTTGTTTTCTAGGTATTGGTTTACAGTTGTATAGTTGTAGATCTATAACCCTTCCCTCTACTGGGTATTGGTTTACAGTTGTGTAGTTGTAGATCTATAACCCTTCCCTATACTAGTCTCTATAGTTGTTTTCTAGGTATTGGTTTACAGTTGTATAGTTGTAGATCTATAACCCTTCCCTCTACTAGTCTCTATAGTTGTTTTCTAGGTATTGGTTTACAGTTGTGTAGTTGTAGATCTATAACCCTTCCCTATACTAGTCTCTATAACCCTTCCCTCTACTGGGTATTGGTTTATAGTTGTGTAGTTGTAGATCTATAACCCTTCCCTCTACTAGTCTCTATAGCCCTTCCCTCTACTAGTCTCTATAGTTGTTTTCTAGGTATTGGTTTACAGTTGTGTAGTTGTAGATCTATAACCCTTCCCTCTACTAGTCTCTATAGTTGTTTTCTAGGTATTGGTTTACAGTTGTGTAGTTGTAGATCTATAACCCTTCCCTCTACTAGTCTCTATAGCCCTTCCCTATACTAGTCTCTATAACCCTTCCCTATACTAGTCTCTATAGCCCTTCCCTATACTAGTCTCTATAACCCTTCCCTATACTAGTCTCTATAGCCCTTCCCTATACTAGTCTCTATAACCCTTCCCTATACTAGTCTCTATAACCCTTCCCTATACTAGTCTCAATAACCCTTCCCTATACTAGTCTCTATAGCCCTTCCCTATACTAGTCTCTATAACCCTTCCCTATACTAGTCTCTATAGCCCTTCCCTATACTAGTCTCTATAACCCTTCCCTATACTAGTCTCTATAGCCCTTCCCTATACTAGTCTCTATAACCCTTCCCTATACTAGTCTCTATAGCCCTTCCCTATACTAGTCTCTATAACCCTTCCCTATACTAGTCTCTATTGCCCTTCCCTCTACTAGTCTCTATAGTTGTTTTCTGGGTATTGGTTCACAGTTGTGTAGTTGTAGATCTATAACCCTTCCCTCTACTAGTCTCTATAGTTGTTTTCTGGGTATTGGTTTACAGTTGTGTAGTTGTAGATCTATAACCCTTCCCTATACTAGTCTCTATAACCCTTCCCTATTCTAGTCTCTATAGTTGTTTTCTGGGTATTGGTTTACAGTTGTGTAGTTGTAGATCTATAACCCTTCCCTATACTAGTCTCTATAACCCTTCCCTATTCTAGTCTCTATAGTTGTTTTCTGGGTATTGGTTTACAGTTGTGTAGTTGTAGATCTATAACCCTTCCCTATACTAGTCTCTATAACCCTTCCCTATTCTAGTCTCTATAGTTGTTTTCTGGGTATTGGTTTACAGTTGTGTAGTTGTAGATCTATAACCCTTCCCTATACTAGTCTCTATAACCCTTCCCTATTCTAGTCTCTATAGTTGTTTTCTGGGTATTGGTTTACAGTTGTGTAGTTGTAGATCTATAACCCTTCCCTATACTAGTCTCTATAACCCTTCCCTCTACTGGGTATTGGTTTACAGTTGTGTAGTTGTAGATCTATAACCCTTCCCTCTACTAGTCTCTATAGTTGTTTTCTGGGTATTGGTTTACAGTTGTGTAGTTGTAGATCTATAACCCTTCCCTCTACTAGTCTCTATAGTTGTTTTCTGGGTATTGGTTTACAGTTGTGTAGTTGTAGATCTATAACCCTTCCCTCTACTAGTCTCTATAGTTGTTTTCTAGGTATTGGTTTACAGTTGTGTAGTTGTAGATCAGGTCAGGTAGTTGATACAGCCAATCAAAACTAATGGACTGATAATACAGTAGTTCTTGATGAACACCGTGGATCAGACTGTAGATCCAGGCCTAATATCCAGACTCTGCTTGGGGTACAGTGTGCTGTCAGTCTCCTAGTGTAGTTAAACTAATAATTGGTCTCTAGAAAACAGCCTGTTTTTTACCAAGATCGTAGAAATTACAGTCCATTTCATGTCCATGTTTTACTTTTCCTCTCCCTGTTGTTGTCCTATGACCATCCTGCTCCAATCTAACACATAGCAGTCCCTCATGTAGTCTCTATAACCCTTCCCTCTTCTAGTCTCTATAACCCTTCCCTCTTGTAGTCTCTATAACCCTTCCCTCTTCTAGTCTCTATAACCCTTCCCTATTGTAGTCTATATAACCCTTCCCTCTTCTAGTCTCTATAACCATTCCCTCTACTAGTCTCTATAGCCCTTCCCTCTTGTAGTCTCTAGAACCCTTCACTCTTGTTGTCTCTATAGCCCTTCACTCGTGTTGTCTCTATAGCCCTTCCCTCTACTAGTCTCTATAACCCTTCCCTATTGTAGTCTCTATAACCCTTCCCTATTGTAGTCTCTATAACCCTTCCCTCTTGTAGTCTCTATAACCCTTCCCTCTTGTAGTCTCTATAACCCTTCCCTATTGTAGTCTCTATAACCCTTCCCTCTTGTAGTCTCTATAACCCTTCCCTCTTGTAGTCTCTATAACCCTTCCCTCTACTAGTCTCTATAGCCCTTCCCTCTTGTAGTCTCTATAACACTTGCCTCTATAACCCTTCCCTCTTGTAGTCTCTATAGCCCTTCCCTCTTGTAGTCTCTATAGCCCTTCCCTCTTGTAGTCTCTATAACACTTCCCTCTATAGCCCTTCCCTCTTGTAGTCTCTATAACCCTTCCCTCTTGTAGCCTCTATAACCCTTCCCTCTTGTAGTCTCTATAACCCTTCCCTCTTGTGGCCTCTATAACCATTCCCTCTTGTAGTCTCTATAACCCTTCCCTCTTGTAGTCTCTATAACCATTCCCTCTTGTAGTCTCTATAACCCTTCCCTCTTGTAGTCTCTATAACCATTCCCTCTTGTAGTCTCTATAACCCTTCCCTCTATAACCCTTCCCTCTTGTAGTCTCTATAGCCCTTCCCTCTTGTAGTCTCTATAACCCTTCCCTCTTGTAGTCTCTATAACCCTTCCCTCTTGTAGCCTCTATAACCATTCCCTCTTGTAGTCTCTATAACCCTTCCCTCTTGTAGTCTCTATAACCATTCCCTCTTGTAGTCTCTATAACCCTTCCCTCTTGTAGTCTCTATAACCCTTATCTCTTGTAGTCTCTATAACAGAATCACTCTTCATCCCTCCCTTCCTCTTTTGTCTAGTATTTCCTCGTCTATTTGATAAGTCCTCTTCCGTTACGTTGCATCCTTAATGGTTTCTGTAGAAACACACCTCTCACCGCGTCGACCGACAGAGAGAGATGTTCATTTTTCACTCCACTTTCTCCAATCCATCTCTCTCTCTCTTGACCCTCCCCCGAACACTTCAACACCAATCAGTTATATCTCACTGTGCCAACGTCTCAAACACTCTCCTCTAACTCTCCTCTCAGCCCAGTTATCCTTCAATGTCTGAGACTGGCTGGGCCTCTCTCCCTGTCTCAGCTCAGGCTTCTGGCTGGGCCTCTCTCCCTGTCTCAGCTCAGGCTTCTGGCTGGGCCTCTCTCCCTGTCTCAGCTCAGGCTTCTGGCTGGGCCTCTCTCTCTGTCTCAGCTCAGGCTTCTGGCTGGGCCTCTCTCCCTGTCTCAGTTCAGGCTTCTGGCTGGGCCTCTCTCCCTGTCTCAGCTCAGGCTTCTGGCTGGGCCTCTCTCCCTGTCTCAGTTCAGGCTTCTGGCTGGGCCTCTCTCTCTGTCTCAGTTCAGGCTTCTGGCTGGGCCTCTCTCCCTGTCTCAGCTCAGGCTTCTGGCTGGGCCTCTCTCTCTGTCTCAGTTCAGGCTTCTGGCTGGGCCTCTCTCCCTGTCTCAGCTCAGGCTTCTGGCTGGGCCTCTCTCTCTGTCTCAGTTCAGGCTTCTGGCTGGGCCTCTCTCCCTGTCTCAGCTCAGGCTTCTGGCTGGGCCTCTCTCTCTGTCTCAGTTCAGGCTTCTGGCTGGGCCTCTCTCCCTGTCTCAGCTCAGGCTTCTGGCTGGGCCTCTCTCCCTGTCTCAGCTCAGGCTTCTGGCTGGGCCTCTCTCCCTGTCTCAGCTCAGGCTTCTGGCTGGGCCTCTCTCTCTGTCTCAGCTCAGGCTTCTGGCTGGGCCTCTCTCCCTGTCTCAGCTCAGGCTTCTAGCTGGGCCTCTCTCCCTGTCTCAGCTCAGGCTTCTGGCTGGGCCTCTCTCTCTGTCTCAGCCCAGCCTGGCTATAGGACCCGTTCCAGTCCTGCTGCTTCTGGCTGGGACTCTCTCCCTGCCTCCCAGTCTCAGCTCAACAGGGTTATTAGCGAGCCCAGCTTCGACTCTGACTTGATAATTGAGCTCATTTTCCTCCTCTCCATCTGCTCCTGCTGCTCCTCAAGACAAACAACAATCATTGAGCCATTGCTTTTACTGGACACCAATTACAGTATGAACTATATGTTTTGTATTGTGTATTGAATGTTTTCCTCTCTCTCTCTCTCTCCATATCTCCCCTCCCCCTTTCTCGCCTCTCTCTCCATATCTCCCCTACCCCTCTCTCTTTCTCTTATCTCTCTCCATATCTCCCCTCCCCCTTTCTCGCCTCTCTCTCCAAATCTCCCCTACCCCTCTCTCTTTCTCTTTCTCTCATCTCTCTCCATATCTCCCCCCCCCCTCTCTCTCCCCATCTCCCCCTCCCCCCCTCTCTCTCTCCCCCTCCCCATCTCTCTCCCTCTCCCCCTCACCATCTCCGTCTCTCTCTCTCTCCATATCTCCCCCTCTCTCTTTCTCTCCTCTCTCTCCATATCCCCCCCCTCTCTCCATCTATCTCTCTCCCCCTTACCATCTCTCTGTCTCCCTCTCTCCCCATCTCTCTCCCCCTCCCCCTCGCCATCTCTGTCTTTCTCTCTCTCTCTCTCTCTCCCTCCTGCCCTCTCTCTCTCTCTCTCTCTCCTTCCACCTCTCCCCCCCTCTCTCTCTCTCTCCTTCCACCTCCCCCCCTTCTCTCTCTCTCTACCTCTCACTCTCTCTCTCTACCATTCTCTCTCTCTCTCTCTCTCTCTCTCTCTCTCCTTCCACCTCTCTCTCTCTATCTCTACCTATCTCTCTCTCTATCTCTCTCTACCTCTCTATTTCTATCTCTCTTCCCCCCCCCCTCTGTCTCTCCCCCCCCTCTCTCTCTCTCTCTCTCTCTCTGTACAGGGCAGCTTCGTGGCCAGCATGACCGCTACTCTGAGACAAATGGACGACTACCACTACACTCACCTGATCAACACCTTCGGCAAGATGAGGACCGACGTCGTGGTGAGTTCCACGCCTCACTTCCTGACTATACCTCGTCAATTAGCCAAATCAGACGGCACTGTCTTGCTATGGCTATCCTTTGTGGTGAAGCTACCCTCTCTGTTATAGAAATATAGGCTATAGAACAACCATCCCATTGGTAAAGTCCATGTCAATCTAGGCTAGTTCGTTGGCCTCTCTGCCTGCACATGCCAATTCAAGAAGCCCATTCAGCCTGTTGTATTTGTCAAGATCTCCTGTCGTCACTGTTCTATCACAATCCTGCTAGATCTGAATGATGTATCACAACGTCAACCTGTTCAGTCTCCATCGTTGTAGTGGATACTACAACTTTAATGTGATAGGTCCATCATCGCTATGCAGATACTGATGCAGTTTTGTGATGTATTGGAATTCCATTAATTTCCTGATGTAACTTGATATGTTGGGGATCCTCCAATCAGATTCAGGCGTGGAACATTTCCTTGTGAGCTGCCGTGTAAATGGCCCCCGGGATGATATGATAGTTATATTAAATATACAACAAGCACTGCAGGTAGTCTAGTGGTTAGTAGAGCAGGGAGCCTAGTGGTTGGAGCGTTGGGCCAGTAACCTGAAAGGTTGCTAGATTGAATCCCCGAGCTGACAAGGTATAAATCTGGCTTCCTGCCCCTGAACACGGCTGTTAACCCACTGGTGCCTCCTGGTTGGGTTAAAGAAGACACATTTCAGTTGAATGCATTCAGTTGTACAACTGACTAGATATCCTCCTTTCCCTATGGAGAGAATTAAATAGTAAGCCATTTGGGACTCATCCCAGGTCTTCATCAGGAACAAACTCTCTCCCTGATGGACTCATCTCAGGTCTTCATGAGGAACAAACTCTCTCCATGAGGGACTCATCTCAGGTCTTCATCAGGAACAAACTCTCTCCATGAGGGACTCATCTCAGGTCTTCATCAGGAACAAACTCTCTCCCTGATGGACTCATCCCAGGTCTTCATCAGGAACAAACTCTCTCCCTGATGGACTCATCTCAGGTCTTCATGAGGAACAAACTCTCTCCCTGAGGGACTCATCCCAGGACTTCTTTAGGAACAAACTCTCTCCCTGAGGGACTCATCCCAGGTCTTCATGAGGAACAAACTTTCTCCCTCAGGGACTCATCCCAGGTCTTCATCATGAACAAACTCTCTCCCTGAGGGACTCATCCCAGGTCTTCATGAGGAACATACTCTCTCCCTGAGGGACCCATCCCAGGTCTTCATCAGGAACAAACTCTCTCCCTGATGGACTCATCCCAGGTCTTCACGAGGAACAAACTCTCTCCCTGAGGGACTCATCCCAGGTCTTCATTAGGAACAAACTCTCTCCCTAAGGGACTCATCTCAGGTCTTCATGAGGAACAAACTCTCTCACTGAGAGACTCATCCCAGGTCTTCATCAGGAACAAACTCTCTCCCTGAGGGACCCATCCCAGATCTTCACGAGGAACAAACTCTCTCCCTGAGGGACCCATCCCAGATCTTCACGAGGAACAAACTCTCTCCCTGAGGGACCCATCCCAGGTCTTCACGAGGAACAAACTCTCTTCCTGAGGGACTCATCCCAGGTCTTCACGTGGAACAAACTCTCTCTTCGGTTGAAGAGCATGCATTTAGTTTTACTTGTATTTAAGAGCAATTGGAGGCCACGGAAGGAGAGTTGTATGGCATTGAAGTTTGCCTGGAGGGTTGTTAACACAGTGTCCAAAGAAGGGCCAGAAGTATACAGAATGGTGTCGTCTGCGTAGAGGTGGATCAGAGACTCACCAGCAGCAAGAGCGACATCATTGATGTTTACAGAGAAGAGAGTTGGTCCAAGAATTGAACCCTGTGGCACCCACATAGAGACTGCCAGAGGTCCCTGTATATGGCCTCCACATTGACTCTGTACCAGTACCCCCTGTATATAGCCTCCACATTGACTCTGTACCGGTACCCCCTGTATATAGCCTCCACATTGACTCTGTACCGGTACCCCCTGTATATAGCCTCCACATTGACTCTGTACCGGTACCCCCTGTATATAGCCTCCACATTGACTCTGTACCAGTACCCCCTGTATATAGCCTCCACATTGACTCTGTACCAGTACCCCCTGTATATAGTCTCCACATTGACTCTGTACCGGACCCCCTGTATATAGCCTCCTCAATGACTCTGTACCGGTACCCCCTGTATATAGCCTCCACATTGACTCTGTACCGGTACCCCCTGCATATAGCCTCCACATTGACTCTGTACCGGTACCCCCTGTATATAGCCTCCACATTGACTCTGTACCGGTACCCCCTGTATATAGCCTCCACATTGACTCTGTACCGGTACCCCCTGTATATAGCCTCCACATTGACTCTGTACCGTGATACCCTGTATATAGCCTCCACATTGACTCTGTACCGGTACCCCCTGTATATAGCCTCCACATTGACTCTGTACCGTGATACCCTGTATATAGCCTCCACATTGACTCTGTACCGGTAACCCCTGTAAATAGTCTCCACATTGACTCTGTACCGGTACCCCCTGTATATAGCCTCCACATTGACTCTGTACCAGTAACCCCTGTATATAGCCTCCACATTGACTCTGTACCGGTACCCCCTGTATATAGCCTCCACATTGACTCTGTACCGGTACCCCCTGTATATAGCCTCCACATTGACTCTGTACCGTGATACCCTGTATATAGCCTCCACATTGACTCTGTACCGGTACCCCCTGTATATAGCCTCCACATTGACTCTGTACCGTGATACCCTGTATATAGCCTCCACATTGACTCTGTACCGGTACCCCCCTGTATATAGCCTCCACATGGACTCTGAACCGGTATCCCCTGTATATTGCCTCCACATTGACTCTGTACCAGTACCCCCTGTATATAGCCTCCACATTGACTCTGTACCGGTACCCCCTGTATATAGCCTCCACATTGACTCTGTACCGGTACCCCATGTATATAGCCTCCACATTGACTCTGTACCGTGATACCCTGTATATAGCCTCCACATTGACTCTGTACCGGTAACCCCTGTATATAGCCTCCACATTGACTCTGTACCGTGATACCCTGTATATAGCCTCCACATTGACTCTGTACCGGTAACCCCTGTATATGGCCTCCACATTGACTCTGTACCAGTACCCCCTGTATATAGCCTCCACATTGACTCTGTACCAGTAACCCCTGTATATAGCCTCCACATTGACTCTGTACCGGTACCCCCCTGTATATAGCCTCCACATGGACTCTGAACCGGTATCCCCTGTATATTGCCTCCACATTGACTCTGTACCAGTACCCCCTGTATATAGCCTCCACATTGACTCTGTACCAGTACCCCCTGTATATAGCCTCCACATTGACTCTGTACCAGTACCTCCTGTATATAGTCTCCACATTGACTCTGTACCAGTACCCCCTGTATATAGTCTCCACATTGACTCTGTACCAGTACCCCCTGTATATAGTCTCCACATTGACTCTGTACCAGTACCCCCTGTATATAGTCTCCACATTGACTCTGTACCGGTACCCCCTGTATATAGTCTCCACATTGACTCTGTACCAGTACCCCCTGTATATAGTCTCCACATTGACTCTGTACCAGTACCCCCTGTATATAGCCTCCACATTGACTCTGTACCGGTACCCCCTGTATATAGTCTCCACATTGACTCTGTACCGGTACCCCCTGTATATAGCCTCCACATTGACTCTGTACCAGTACCCCCTGTATATAGCCTCCACATTGACTCTGTACCGGTACCCCCTGTATATAGTCTCCACATTGACTCTGTACCAGTACCCCCTGTATATAGTCTCCACATTGACTCTGTACCGGTACCCCCTGTATATAGCCTCCACATTGACTCTGTACCAGTACCCCCTGTATATAGCCTCCACATTGACTCTGTACCGGTACCCCCTGTATATAGTCTCCACATTGACTCTGTACCGGTACCCCCTGTATATAGCCTCCACATTGACTCTGTACCAGTACCCCCTGTATATAGCCTCCACATTGACTCTGTACCAGTACCCCCTGTATATAGCCTCCACATTGACTCTGTACCAGTACCCCCTGTATATAGTCTCCACATTGACTCTGTACCAGTACCCCCTGTATATAGTCTCCACATTGACTCTGTACCAGTACCCCCTGTATATAGTCTCCACATTGACTCTGTACCGGTACCCCCTGTATATAGCCTCCACATTGACTCTTTACCGGTACCCCCTGTATATAGCCTCCACATTGACTCTGTACCAGTACCCCCTGAATATAGCCTCCACATTGACTCTGTACCAGTACCCACCTGTATATAGCCTCCACATTGACTCTGTACCGGTACCCCCTGTATATAGCCTCCACATTGACTGTACCAGTACCCCCTGTATATAGCCTCCACATTGACTCTGTACCGGTACCCCCTGTATATAGCCTCCACATTGACTCTGTACCGTAATACCCTGTATATAGCCTCCACATTGACTCTGTACCGTAATACCCTGTATATAGCCTCCACATTGACTCTGTACCGGTACCCCCTGTATATAGTCTCCACATTGACTCTGTACCGGTACCCCCTGTATATAGCCTCCACATTGACTCTGTACCGGTACCCCCTGTATATAGTCTCCACATTGACTCTGTACCGGTACCCCCTGTATATAGCCTCCACATTGACTCTGTACCGGTACCCCCTGTATATAGCCTCCACATTGACTCTGTACCTGTACCCCCTGTATATAGCCTCCACATTGACTCTGTACCGGTACCCCCTGTATATAGCCTCCACATTGACTCTGTACCGTAATACCCTGTATATAGCCTCCACATTGACTCTGTACCGTAACACCCTGTATATAGCCTCCACATTGACTCTGTACCGGTACCCCCTGTATATAGCCTCCACATTGACTCTGTACCGTAATACCCTGTATATAGCCTCCACATTGACTCTGTACCGTAACACCCTGTATATAGCCTCCACATTGACTCTGTACCGTAATACCCTGTATATAGCCTCCACATTGACTCTGTACCGTAATACCCTGTATATAGCCTCCACATTGACTCTGTACCGTAATACCCTGTATATAGCCTCCACATTGACTCTGTACCGTAATACCCTGTATATAGCCTCCACATTGACTCTGTACCGTAATACCCTGTATATAGCCTCCACATTGACTCTGTACCGTAATACCCTGTATATAGCCTCCACATTGACTCTGTACCGTAATACCCTGTATATAGCCTCCACATTGACTCTGTACCGTAATACCCTGTATATAGCCTCCACATTGACTCTGTACCGTAATACCCTGTATATAGCCTCCACATTGACTCTGTACCGTAATACCCTGTATATAGCCTCCACATTGACTCTGTACCGTAACACCCTGTATATAGCCTCCACATTGACTCTGTACCGGTACCCCCTGTATATAGCCTCCACATTGACTCTGTACCGTAATACCCTGTATATAGCCTCCACATTGACTCTGTACCGTAACACCCTGTATATAGCCTCCACATTGACTCTGTACCGTAATACCCTGTATATAGCCTCCACATTGACTCTGTACCGTAATACCCTGTATATAGCCTCCACATTGACTCTGTACCGTAATACCCTGTATATAGCCTCCACATTGACTCTGTACCGTAATACCCTGTATATAGCCTCCACATTGACTCTGTACCGTAATACCCTGTATATAGCCTCCACATTGACTCTGTACCGTAATACCCTGTATATAGCCTCCACATTGACTCTGTACCGTAATACCCTGTATATAGCCTCCACATTGACTCTGTACCGTAATACCCTGTATATAGCCTCCACATTGACTCTGTACCGTAATACCCTGTATATAGCCTCCACATTGACTCTGTACCAGTACCCCCTGTATATAGCCTCCACATTGACTCTGTACCGTAACACCCTGTATATAGCCTCCACATTGACTCTGTACCGTAATACCCTGTATATAGCCTCCACATTGACTCTGTACCGTAATACCCTGTATATAGCCTCCACATTGATTGCTACTGTGGAAATAATGATAATGCCCTTTTTAGTGAAGTGAGCTGTTTGAAAAGATGGACTGAAATGTCAACCTGTTTTGGTGGGATGGAGTGTTGGCCTGTCTGGTTACATCTTAATAGACCAATCAGAAAGAGTTCCAAACCTCTCTGCCAATGACAGCTAGTTTTCAGTTTTCCCCTCCCCTACTCAGACCACTCGGTCTATAAGCACCCTATCCTGACAGAACCAATTTGATGCCCTGTTTCTCCTTTCCTCTGGGTTTATAACCTTAACCATGAACACGGTTCATTCCAGATTGTTCCTCTGATCTTTTCCCGGGCCTGAGAATAGCAGGCTTCATCGCTAATGCTTTCTCTCTCTCTCTCTCTCTCTCTCTCTCTCTCTCTCTCTCTCTCTCTCTCTCTCGCTCTCTCTCTCGCTCTCTCTCTCGCTCTCTCTCTCTCTCTCTCTCTCTCTCTCTCTCTCTCTCTCTCTCTCTCTCTCTCTCTCTCTCTCTCTCTCTCTCTCTCTCTCTCTCTCTCTCTCTCTCTCTCTCTCTCTCTCTCTCTCTCTCTCTCTCTCTCTCTCTCTCTCTCTCTCTCTCTCTCTCAGGATTTCCTGATGGAAACATTCATCATGTTCAAGGACCTCATTGGGAAGAATGTCTACCCTGGCGACTGGGTCATCATGAACATGATGCAGAATAAGTGAGTACTGTACAGGGACTGGGTGGCTTACACACACACACATCTCGCCGTGCCGATGCTTTGATCCCTTCGCCGTTGTTGCCTAGGAACGGCAGTCTGAATCAGGAGTGTGGAAGGGAAATATTTTTTACTCTGTCATGAAACCACACGGGCCTCGAGAGTCCACTCGGGCCTCGGGAGTCCACACGGGCCTCGGGAGTCCACACGGGCCTCAGGGGTCCACACGGGCCTCAGGGGTCCACACGGGCCTCAGGGGTCCACAGGGGCCCACACGGGCCTCGGGAGTCCACACGGGCCTCGAGAGTCAACACGGGCCTCGAGAGTCCACACGGGCCTCAGGGGTCCACACGGGCCTCGAGAGCCCACACGGGCCTCAGAGTCCACACTGCAAACAGATGGGGGAGGGGCGGATGAGGCAAACAATAGCATGAATGAGAGTCTGGGTTTGTTTGGGTTTTTTTAACAGAAGGCTAATCTCCAAAGTGACTGTCCTCCTCTGATCGTCCTCCTCTGATCGTCCTCATCTTCTTTCCTTTGTTGCTGCTTGTAACTATTGTATTTTTATTTAGGTGGTTCACTCCCCTTCACCAACTCTCGCCCACGTTTGTCTGGTAAAGAAGAAAATAAATACTGGATTGAAGTGAAGTTTTGAAGTGAAGTACTGAGTCACAGTGAAGGTTTTGTTTGAGACGAGAGTCTGTTTTGATGTAGTTGTCAGATCGAAGAGAAAGAACTAAGAAACAGTTTGAGGACTTTTACAAGTTTCATTAGCAAATGTTTTACAAAAAAATGCTCACGTATATCCAATTTATATCCAGTGTCTGTCTAACACCTTTATTTAACCAGGTAGGCTAGTTGAGAACACCTTTACTTAACCAGCTAGGCAAGTTGAGAACAAGTTCTCATTTACAACTGCAACCTGGCCAAGATAAAGCGTAGCAATTCGACACATACAACAACACAGAGTTACACATGGAATAAACAAAACATACAGTCAATAATACAGTAGAACAAAAGAAAACACAAAGTCTATATACAGTGTCTAGTGTGTAAAGATTTGTTTTGAGTTTGGGTTGTAAAGGCCCATTGGAGAAGTGTCCTCGAGGCCCGTATCGTTCCAGTCAACCATTGTGTATGTGCCTTGTCAGTGCAGTAGCACCAGTCCTACACAACACAACGACATTTCTCTCTGTTTTCGCTCCTTTTCCTTCGTGACGGAGACCTATTTTATTTTGTTCTGTATGTAAGTGGGCAGCTGTTTGTTCTGTATGTAGGTGGGCAGCTGTTTGTTCTGTATGTAGGTGGGCAGCTGTTTGTTCTGTATGTAAGGGGGCAGCTGTTTGTTCTGTATGTAGGGGGGCAGCTGTTTGTTCTGTATGTAGGGGGGCAGCTGTTTGTTCTGTATGTAGGGGGGCAGCTGTTTGTTCTGTATGTAGGTGGGCAGCTGTTTGTTCTGTATGTAGGGGGGCAGCTGTTTGTTCTGTATGTAGGTGGGCAGCTGTTTGTTCTGTATGTAGGTGGGCAGCCGTTTGTTCTGTATGTAGAGGGGCAGCTGTTTGTTCTGTATGTAGGTGGGCAGCTGTTTGTTCTGTATGTAGGTGGGCAGCTGTTTGTTCTGTATGTAGGTGGGCAGCTGTTTGTTCTGTATGTAGGTGGGCAGCTGTTTGTTCTGTATGTAGGGGGGCAGCTGTTTGTTCTGTATGTAGGGGGGCAGCTGTTTGTTCTGTATGTAGGTGGGCAGCTGTTTGTTCTGTATGTAGGGGGGCAGCTGTTTGTTCTGTATGTAGGGGGGCAGCTGTTTGTTCTGTATGTAGGGGGGCAGCTGTTTGTTCTGTATGTAGGTGGGCAGCTGTTTGTTCTGTATGTAGGGGGGCAGCTGTTGGTTCTGTATGTAGGTGGGCAGCTGTTGGTTCTGTATGTAGGTGGGCAGCTGTTTGTTATGTATGTAGGTGGGCAGCTGTTGGTTCTGTATGTAGGTGGGCAGCTGTTTGTTCTGTATGTAGGGGGGCAGCTGTTTGTTCTGTATGTAGGTGGGCAGCTGTTTGTTCTGTATGTAGGTGGGCAGCTGTTTGTTCTGTATGTAGGGGGGCAGCTGTTTGTTCTGTATGTAGGGGGGCAGCTGTTTGTTCTGTATGTAGGGGGGGCAGCTGTTGGTTCTGTATGTAGAGGGGCAGCTGTTTGTTCTGTATGTAGGTGGGCAGCTGTTTGTTCTGTATGTAGGTGGGCAGCTGTTTGTTCTGTATGTAGGTGGGCAGCTGTTTGTTCTGTATGTAGAGGGGCAGCTGTTTGTTCTGTATGTAGGGGGGCAGCTGTTTGTTCTGTATGTAGGGGGGCAGCTGTTTGTTCTGTATGTAGGGGGGCAGCTGTTTGTTCTGTATGTAGGTGGGCAGCTGTTTGTTCTGTATGTAGGTGGGCAGCTGTTTGTTCTGTATGTAGGTGGGCAGCTGTTTGTTCTGTATGTAGGTGGGCAGCTGTTTGTTCTGTATGTAGGTGGGCAGCTGTTTGTTCTGTATGTAGGGGGGCAGCTGTTTGTTCTGTATGTAGGGGGGCAGCTGTTTGTTCTGTATGTAGGGGGGCAGCTGTTTGTTCTGTATGTAGGGGGGCAGCTGTTTGTTCTGTATGTAGGTGGGCAGCTGTTTGTTCTGTATGTAGGTGGGCAGCTGTTTGTTCTGTATGTAGAGGGGCAGCTGTTTGTTCTGTATGTAGGGGACAGCTGTTTGTTCTGTATGTAGGGGGGCAGCTGTTTGTTCTGTATGTAGGTGGGCAGCTGTTTGTTCTGTATGTAGGTGGGCAGCTGTTTGTTCTGTATGTAGGTGGGCAGCCGTTTGTTCTGTATGTAGGTGGGCAGCTGTTTGTTCTGTATGTAGGTGGACAGCTGTTCTGTATGTAGGTGGACAGCTGTTTGTTCTGTATGTAGAGGGGCAGCTGTTTGTTCTGTATGTAGGTGGGCAGCTGTTTGTTCTGTATGTAGGTGGGCAGCTGTTTGTTCTGTATGTAGGGGGCAGCTGTTTGTTCTGTATGTAGGTGGGCAGCTGTTTGTTCTGTATGTAGGGGGACAGCTGTTTGTTCTGTATGTAGGTGGGCAGCTGTTTGTTCTGTATGTAGGGGGGCAGCTGTTTGTTCTGTATGTAGGTGGGCAGCTGTTTGTTCTGTATGTAGGTGGGCAGCTGTTTGTTCTGTATGTAGGGGCGCAGCTGTTTGTTCTGTATGTAGGTGGGCAGCTGTTTGTTCTGTATGTAGGTGGGCAGCTGTTTGTTCTGTATGTAGGTGGGCATCTGTTTGTTCTGTATGTAGGTGGGCAGCTGTTTGTTCTGTATGTAGGGGGGCAGCCGTTTGTTCTGTATGTAGGGGGGCAGCTGTTTGTTCTGTATGTAGGGGGGCAGCTGTTTGTTCTGTATGTAGGTGGACAGCTGTTTGTTCTGTATGTAGGGGGGCAGCTGTTTGTTCTGTATGTAGGGGGGCAGCTGTTTGTTCTGTATGTAGGGGGCAGCTGTTTGTTCTGTATGTAGGGGGGCTGCTGTTTGTTCTGTATGTAGGGGGGCAGCTGTTTGTTCTGTATGTAGGGGGGCAGCTGTTTGTTCTGTATGTAGGGGGGCAGCTGTTTGTTCTGTATGTAGGGGGCAGCTGTTGGTTCTGTATGTAGGGGGCAGCTGTTGGTTCTGTATGTAGGGGGCAGCTGTTTGTTCTGTATGTAGGTGGACAGCTGTTTGTTCTGTATGTAGGGGGGGGCAGCTGTTGGTTCTGTATGTAGGGGGGCAGCTGTTGGTTCTGTATGTAGGGGGGCAGCTGTTTGTTCTGTATGTAGGTGGGCAGCTGTTTGTTCTGTATGTAGGGGGGCAGCTGTTTGTTCTGTATGTAGGGGGGCAGCTGTTTGTTCTGTATGTAGGGGGCAGCTGTTGGTTCTGTATGTAGGGGGCAGCTGTTGGTTCTGTATGTAGGGGGCAGCTGTTGGTTCTGTATGTAGGGGGCAGCTGTTGGTTCTGTATGTAGGGGGCAGCTGTTGGTTCTGAATGTAGGTGGGCAGCCGTTTGTTCTGTATGTAGGGGGGCAGCCGTTTGTTCTGTATGTAGGTGGGCAGCTGTTTGTTCTGTATGTAGGTGGGCAGCTGTTTGTTCTGTATGTAGGTGGGCAGCTGTTTGCAGGTTGTTCAATTGTTGTTTCATTCTGTTAAACTTCCTGCCCGACTCGTTGTGTTTCCATCTTTAGCTACTTCTGAATAATGTACCTGTCGGTTGGCTGACAAATGAACAGACATTTTCCATTTGTTTCTGTTGTTGTCTGTTTTCCCACCAGGGTGTTTGACGGTGTGTGTGTGTATGTGTGTGTGTGTGTTTTTGTGTGTGTGTGTGTGTGTGTGTGTTTGTTTGTTTGTTTGTTTGTTTGTCGTCCCACTACAGTGTGTTTTGATGGGTTGTGTCCCCTCCCCTCATTCTGTATCCAAGATGCCACAACCATTCATTATCTGTCCTTATGAGACAGAGAGAGGTACTGCTCTGTTTAATCCAGACAGTTCTGTTTCATTCATTATCTGTCCTTATGAGACAGAGAGGTACTGCTCTGTTTAATCCAGACAGTTCTGTTTCATTATATGTCCTTATGAGATAGAGAGAGGTACTGCTCTGTTTAATCCAGACAGTTCTGTTTCATTATCTGTCCTTATGAGACAGAGAGGTACTGCTCTGTTTAATCCAGACAGTTCTGTTTCATTATCTGTCCTTATGAGACAGAGAGAGGTACTGCTCTGTTTAATCCAGACAGTTCTGTTTCATTATCTGTCCTTATGAGACAGAGAGAGGTACTGCTCTGTTTAATCCAGACAGTTCTGTTTCATTATCTGTCCTTATGAGACAGAGAGAGATACTGCTCTGTTTAATCCAGACCGTTCTGTTTCATTATCTGTCCTTATGAGACAGAGAGAGGTACTGCTCTGTTTAATCCAGACAGTTCTGTTTCATTCATTATCTGTCCTTATGAGACAGAGAGAGGTACTGCTCTGTTTAATCCAGACAGTTCTGTTTCATTATCTGTCCTTATGAGACAGAGAGAGGTACTGCTCTGTTTAATCCAGACAGTTCTGTTTTATTCATTATCTGTCCTTATAAGACAGAGAGGTACTGCTCTGTTTAATCCAGACCGTTCTGTTTCATTATCTGTCCTTATGAGACAGAGAGAGGTACTGCTCTGTTTAATCCAGACCGTTCTGTTTCATTATCTGTCCTTATGAGACAGAGAGAGGTACTGCTCTGTTTAATCCAGACAGTTCTGTTTCATTATCTGTCCTTATGAGACAGAGAGAGGTACTGCTCTGTTTAATCCAGACCGTTCTGTTTCATTATCTGTCCTTATGAGACAGAGAGAGGTACTGCTCTGTTTAATCCAGACCGTTCTGTTTCATTATCTGTCCTTATGAGACAGAGATGTACTGCTCTGTTTAATCCAGACAGTTCTGTTTCATTACCTGTCCTTATGAGACAGAGAGAGATACTGCTCTGTTTAATCCAGACAGTTCTGTTTCATTATCTGTCCTTATGAGACAGAGAGGTACTGCTCTGTTTAATCCAGACAGTTCTGTTTCATTATCTGTCCTTATGAGACAGAGAGAGGTACTGCTCTGTTTAATCCAGACAGTTCTGTTTCATTATCTGTCCTTATGAGACAGAGAGGTACTGCTCTGTTTAATCCAGACAGCTCTGTTTCATTATCTGTCCTTATGAGACAGAGAGGTACTGCTCTGTTTAATCCAGACAGTTCTGTTTCATTCATTATCTGTCCTTATGAGACAGAGAGGTACTGCTCTGTTTAATCCAGACAGTTCTGTTTCATTATCTGTCCTTATGAGACAGAGAGGTACTGCTCTGTTTAATCCAGACAGTTCTGTTTCATTATCTGTCCTTATGAGACAGAGAGGTACTGCTCTGTTTAATCCAGACCGTTCTGTTTCATTATCTGTCCTTATGAGACAGAGAGAGGTACTGCTCTGTTTAATCCAGACAGCTCTGTTTCATTATCTGTCCTTATGAGACAGAGAGAGGTACTGCTCTGTTTAATCCAGACCGTTCTGTTTCATTATCTGTCCTTATGAGACAGAGAGAGGTACTGCTCTGTTTAATCCAGACCGTTCTGTTTCATTATCTGTCCTTATGAGACAGAGATGTACTGCTCTGTTTAATCCAGACAGTTCTGTTTCATTATCTGTCCTTATGAGACAGAGAGAAATACTGCTCTGTTTAATCCAGACAGTTCTGTTTCATTATCTGTCCTTATGAGACAGAGAGGTACTGCTCTGTTTAATCCAGACAGTTCTGTTTCATTATCTGTCCTTATGAGACAGAGAGAGGTACTGCTCTGTTTAATCCAGACAGTTCTGTTTCATTATCTGTCCTTATGAGACAGAGAGGTACTGCTCTGTTTAATCCAGACAGCTCTGTTTCATTATCTGTCCTTATGAGACAGAGAGGTACTGCTCTGTTTAATCCAGACAGTTCTGTTTCATTCATTATCTGTCCTTATGAGACAGAGAGGTACTGCTCTGTTTAATCCAGACAGTTCTGTTTCATTATCTGTCCTTATGAGACAGAGAGGTACTGCTCTGTTTAATCCAGACAGTTCTGTTTCATTATCTGTCCTTATGAGACAGAGAGGTACTGCTCTGTTTAATCCAGACCGTTCTGTTTCATTATCTGTCCTTATGAGACAGAGAGAGGTACTGCTCTGTTTAATCCAGACAGCTCTGTTTCATTATCTGTCCTTATGAGACAGAGAGGTACTGCTCTGTTTAATCCAGACAGTTCTGTTTCATTATCTGTCCTTATGAGACAGAGATGTACTGCTCTGTTTAATCCAGACAGTTCTGTTTCATTACCTGTCCTTATGAGACAGAGAGAGATACTGCTCTGTTTAATCCAGACAGTTCTGTTTCATTATCTGTCCTTATGAGACAGAGAGGTACTGCTCTGTTTAATCCAGACAGTTCTGTTTCATTATCTGTCCTTATGAGACAGAGAGAGGTACTGCTCTGTTTAATCCAGACAGTTCTGTTTCATTATCTGTCCTTATGAGACAGAGAGGTACTGCTCTGTTTAATCCAGACAGCTCTGTTTCATTATCTGTCCTTATGAGACAGAGAGGTACTGCTCTGTTTAATCCAGACAGTTCTGTTTCATTCATTATCTGTCCTTATGAGACAGAGAGGTACTGCTCTGTTTAATCCAGACAGTTCTGTTTCATTATTTGTCCTTATGAGACAGAGAGGTACTGCTCTGTTTAATCCAGACAGTTCTGTTTCATTATCTGTCCTTATGAGACAGAGAGGTACTGCTCTGTTTAATCCAGACCGTTCTGTTTCATTATCTGTCCTTATGAGACAGAGAGAGGTACTGCTCTGTTTAATCCAGACAGCTCTGTTTCATTATCTGTCCTTATGAGACAGAGAGAGGTACTGCTCTGTTTAATCCAGACCGTTCTGTTTCATTATCTGTCCTTATGAGACAGAGAGAGGTACTGCTCTGTTTAATCCAGACAGCTCTGTTTCATTATCTGTCCTTATGAGACAGAGAGGTACTGCTCTGTTTAATCCAGACAGTTCTGTTTCATTCATTATCTGTCCTTATGAGACAGAGAGGTACTGCTCTGTTTAATCCAGACAGTTCTGTTTCATTATCTGTCCTTATGAGACAGAGAGAGGTACTGCTCTGTTTAATCCAGACAGTTCTGTTTCATTATCTGTCCTTATGAGACAGAGAGGTACTGCTCTGTTTAATCCAGACAGCTCTGTTTCATTATCTGTCCTTATGAGACAGAGAGGTACTGCTCTGTTTAATCCAGACAGTTCTGTTTCATTCATTATCTGTCCTTATGAGACAGAGAGGTACTGCTCTGTTTAATCCAGACAGTTCTGTTTCATTATCTGTCCTTATGAGACAGAGAGGTACTGCTCTGTTTAATCCAGACAGTTCTGTTTCATTATCTGTCCTTATGAGACAGAGAGGTACTGCTCTGTTTAATCCAGACCGTTCTGTTTCATTATCTGTCCTTATGAGACAGAGAGAGGTACTGCTCTGTTTAATCCAGACAGCTCTGTTTCATTATCTGTCCTTATGAGACAGAGAGGTACTGCTCTGTTTAATCCAGACAGTTCTGTTTCATTATCTGTCCTTATGAGACAGAGATGTACTGCTCTGTTTAATCCAGACAGTTCTGTTTCATTACCTGTCCTTATGAGACAGAGAGAGATACTGCTCTGTTTAATCCAGACAGTTCTGTTTCATTATCTGTCCTTATGAGACAGAGAGGTACTGCTCTGTTTAATCCAGACAGTTCTGTTTCATTATCTGTCCTTATGAGACAGAGAGAGGTACTGCTCTGTTTAATCCAGACAGTTCTGTTTCATTATCTGTCCTTATGAGACAGAGAGGTACTGCTCTGTTTAATCCAGACAGCTCTGTTTCATTATCTGTCCTTATGAGACAGAGAGGTACTGCTCTGTTTAATCCAGACAGTTCTGTTTCATTCATTATCTGTCCTTATGAGACAGAGAGGTACTGCTCTGTTTAATCCAGACAGTTCTGTTTCATTATTTGTCCTTATGAGACAGAGAGGTACTGCTCTGTTTAATCCAGACAGTTCTGTTTCATTATCTGTCCTTATGAGACAGAGAGGTACTGCTCTGTTTAATCCAGACCGTTCTGTTTCATTATCTGTCCTTATGAGACAGAGAGAGGTACTGCTCTGTTTAATCCAGACAGCTCTGTTTCATTATCTGTCCTTATGAGACAGAGAGAGGTACTGCTCTGTTTAATCCAGACCGTTCTGTTTCATTATCTGTCCTTATGAGACAGAGAGAGGTACTGCTCTGTTTAATCCAGACCGTTCTGTTTCATTATCTGTCCTTATGAGACAGAGATGTACTGCTCTGTTTAATCCAGACAGTTCTGTTTCATTATCTGTCCTTATGAGACAGAGAGAGATACTGCTCTGTTTAATCCAGACAGTTCTGTTTCATTATCTGTCCTTATGAGACAGAGAGGTACTGCTCTGTTTAATCCAGACAGTTCTGTTTCATTATCTGTCCTTATGAGACAGAGAGAGGTACTGCTCTGTTTAATCTAGACAGTTCTGTTTCATTATCTGTCCTTATGAGACAGAGAGGTACTGCTCTGTTTAATCCAGACAGCTCTGTTTCATTATCTGTCCTTATGAGACAGAGAGGTACTGCTCTGTTTAATCCAGACAGTTCTGTTTCATTCATTATCTGTCCTTATGAGACAGAGAGGTACTGCTCTGTTTAATCCAGACAGTTCTGTTTCATTATCTGTCCTTATGAGACAGAGAGGTACTGCTCTGTTTAATCCAGACAGTTCTGTTTCATTATCTGTCCTTATGAGACAGAGAGGTACTGCTCTGTTTAATCCAGACCGTTCTGTTTCATTATCTGTCCTTATGAGACAGAGAGAGGTACTGCTCTGTTTAATCCAGACAGCTCTGTTTCATTATCTGTCCTTATGAGACAGAGAGGTACTGCTCTGTTTAATCCAGACAGTTCTGTTTCATTATCTGTCCTTATGAGACAGAGATGTACTGCTCTGTTTAATCCAGACAGTTCTGTTTCATTATCTGTCCTTATGAGACAGAGAGAGGTACTGCTCTCTGATGAGAGGATAACAGTAGCCATTGGGAGAACTCCATGCCCCAGTCTCAGAAGGATAACAATAGCCATTGGGAGAACTCCATGCCCCAGTCTCAGAAGGATAACAGTAGCCATTGGGAGAACTCCATGCCCCAGTCTCAGAAGGATAACAGTAGCCATTGGGAGAACTCCATGCCCCAGTCTCAGAAGGATAACAGTAGCCATTGGGAGAACTCCATGCCCCAGTCTCAGAAGGATAACAGTAGCCATTGGGAGAACTCCATGCCCCAGTCTCAGAAGGATAACAGTAGCCATTGGGAGAACTCCATGCCCCAGTCTCAGAAGGATAACAGTAGCCATTGGGAGAACTCCATGCCCCAGTCTCAGAAGGATAACAGTAGCCATTGGGAGAACTCCATGCCCCAGTCTCAGAAGGATAACAGTAGCCATTGGGAGAACTCCATGCCCCAGTCTCAGAAGGATAACAGTAGCCATTGGGAGAACTCCATGCCCCAGTCTCAGAAGGATAACAGTAGCCATTGGGAGAACTCCATGCCCCAGTCTCAGAAGGATAACAGTAGCCATTGGGAGAACTCCATGCCCCAGTCTCAGAAGGATAACAGTAGCCATTGGGAGAACTCCGTGCCCCAGTCTCAGAAGGATAACAGTAGCCATTGGGAGAACTCCATGCCCCAGTCTCAGAAGGATAACAGTAGCCATTGGGAGAACTCCATGCCCCAGTCTCAGAAGGATGACAGTAACCATTGGGAGAACTCCATGCCCCAGTCTCAGAAGGATAACAGTAGCCATTGGGAAAACTCCATGCCCCAGTCTCAGAAGGATAACAGTAACCATTGGGAGAACTCCATGCCCCAGTCTCAGAAGGATAACAGTAGCCATTGGGAGAACTCCATGCCCCAGTCTCAGAAGGATGACAGTAACCATTGGGAGAACTCCATGCCCCAGTCTCAGACGGATAACAGTAGCCATTGGGAAAACTCCATGCCCCAGTCTCAGAAGGATGACAGTAACCATTGGGAGAACTCCATGCCCCAGTCTCAGAAGGATGACAGTAACCAGTGGGAAAACTCCATGCCCCAGTCTCAGAAGGATGACAGTAACCAGTGGGAGAACTCCATGCCCCAGTCTCAGACGGATGACAGTAGCCAGTGGGAAAACTCCATGCCCCAGTCTCAGAAGGATAACAGTAACCAGTGGGAGAACTCCATGCCCCAGTCTCAGAAGGATGACAGTAACCAGTGGGAGAACTCCATGCCCCAGTCTCAGACGTATGACAGTAACCAGTGGGAGAACTCCATGCCCCAGTCTCAGACGGATGACAGAAACCAGTGGGAGAACTCCATGCCCCAGTCTCAGAAGGATGACAGTAACCAGTGGGAGAACTCCATGCCCCAGTCTCAGAAGGATGACAGTAACCAGTGGGAGAACTCCATGCCCCAGTCTCAGAAGAATAACAGTAACCAGTGGGAGAACTCCATGCCCCAGTCTCAGACAGATGACAGTAACCAGTGGGAGAACTCCATGCCCCAGTCTCAGACGGATGACAGTAACCAGTGGGAGAACTCCATGCCCCAGTCTCAGACGGATGACAGTAACCAGTGGGAGAACTCCATGCCCCAGTCTCAGAAGGATGACAGTAACCAGTGGGAGAACTCCATGCCCCAGTCTCAGAAGAATAACAGTAACCAGTGGGAGAACTCCATGCCCCAGTCTCAGAAGGATGACAGTAACCAGTGGGAGAACTCCATGCCCCAGTCTCAGAAGAATAACAGTAACCAGTGGGAGAACTCCATGCCCCAGTCTCAGAAGGATGACAGTAACCAGTGGGAGAACTCCATGCCCCAGTCTCAGAAGAATGACAGTAACCAGTGGGAGAACTCCATGCCCCAGTCTCAGACGGATGACAGTAACCAGTGGGAGAACTCCATGCCCCAGTCTCAGACGGATGACAGTAACCAGTGGGAGAACTCCATGCCCCAGTCTCAGACGGATGACAGTAACCAGTGGGAGAACTCCATGCCCCAGTCTCAGACCAGCTCTCTGATTCTTTTTTTTTTTTAATGTCTGGTCTGTGGTCAACGAACCGTTTTGCTTCTAAAAAACATATTTATTTCTGTCATAACGGTGTGTCAGAACATATTTTCTGTCCCGAGCTAAAAGCTCTGAGCAGAAAGCTGAAAGGTTTTGTTGATGGAGAACTGATGTCCTAAAAGTGTCCCCTCCACAGAAAAACAAGAACCGGCCTTCACAATGAGCAGGAAACCAACCGATTTCCACAGCGTTATTAACATCACATTAATCAAGTGTTCAAAGGCTCCTTTTAAAAGCCTGTTTTACATATACATATTGTCCTCTTCCCTCCTTCTGTCCACCACAGCAGTGTGTTGGACCGTCTCCCAGATGGCACCCTATTGCCTACATAGTGCACTACTTTAGACCAGGGCCCTATAGCACCCTATTGCCTACATAGTGCACTACTTTAGACCAGGGCCCTATGGCACCCTATTGCCTACATAGTGCACTACTTTAGACCAGGGCCCTATAGCACCCTATTGCCTATATGAACAGAGTACCACACTCCACCCACAGGCCCAGTGCTGAGCAGAGTACCACACTCCACCCACAGGCCCAGGGCTGAGCAGAGTACCACACTCCACCCACAGGCCCAGTGCAGGGCTGAGCAGAGTACCACACTCCACCCACAGGCCCAGTGCAGGGCTGAGCAGAGTACCACACTCCACCCACAGGCCCAGTGCAGGGCTGAGCAGAGTACCACACTCCACCCACAGGCCCAGGGCTGAGCAGAGTACCACACTCCACCCACAGGCCCAGTGCTGAGCAGAGTACCACACTCCACCCACAGGCCCAGTGCTGAGCAGAGTACCACACTCCACCCACAGGCCCAGGGCTGAGCAGAGTACCACAGTCCACCCACAGGCCCAGTGCTGAGCAGAGTACCACACTCCACCCACAGGCCCAGTGCTGAGCAGAGTACCACACTCCACCCACAGGCCCAGTGCTGAGCAGAGTACCACACTCCACCCACAGGCCCAGGGCTGAGCAGAGTACCACACTCCACCCACAGGCCCAGTGCTGAGCAGAGTACCACACTCCACCCACAGGCCCAGTGCTGAGCAGAGTACCACACTCCACCCACAGGCCCAGGGCTGAGCAGAGTACCACACTCCACCCACAGGCCCAGGGCTGTACAGAGTACCCTACACCACCCATGGGCCCAGCACAGGGCTGAGCAGAGTACCCTACACCACCCATGGGCCCATTTCAGGTCTGAGCAGAGTACCCTACACCACCCATGGGCCCAGCACAGGGCTGAGCAGAGTACCCTACACCACCCACGGGCCCAGCACAGGGCTGAACAGAGAGTTCTCTAGTCTTTCATGTCATGTGTCTGTTTGTAGACTCTGTGGACACTCACGCCAACCAAAAAGCCCCAGACACAGCTGGCCAGGGCTTTGTGACGGCACTGCTAATGAGATGTGCATTCATCTGCCTGCTGCCTGCCATATTGAACAGCTCTCCCTTGCTTTCCTCCTGGTCTGGCTAGGAGAACATCTGTCTGTCTCCTTCCTCCTGGTCTGGCTAGGAGAACATCTGTCTGTCTCCTTCCTCCTGGTCTGGCTAGGAGAACATCTGTCTGTCTCCTGTCTCCTTCCTCCTGGTCTGGCTAGGAGAACATCTGTCTGTCTCCTGTCTCCTTCCTCCTGGTCTGGCTAGGAGAACATCTGTCTGTCTGCTGTCTCCTTCCTCCTGGTCTGGCTAGGAGAACATCTGTCTCTCTGCTGTCTCCTTTCTCCTGGTCTGGCTAGGAGAACATCTGTCTGTCTGCTGTCTCCTTCCTCCTGGTCTGGCTAGGATAACATCTGTCTGTCTGCTGTCTCCTTCCTCCTGGTCTGGCTAGGATAACATCTGTCTGTCTGCTGTCTCCTTCCTCCTGGTCTGGCTAGGAGAACATATGTCTGTCTGCTGTCTCCTTTCTCCTGGTCTGGCTAGGAGAACATCTGTCTGTCTCCTTCCTCCTGGTCTGGCTAGGAGAACATCTGTCTGTCTGCTGTCTCCTTCCTCCTGGTCTGGCTAGGATAACATCTGTCTGTCTGCTGTCTCCTTCCTCCTGGTCTGGCTAGGATAACATCTGTCTGTCTGCTGTCTCCTTCCTCCTGGCCTGGCTAGGAGAACATCTGTCTGTCTGCTGTCTCCTTCCTCCTGGTCTGGCTAGGATAACATCTGTCTGTCTGCTGTCTCCTTCCTCCTGGCCTGGCTAGGAGAACATCTGTCTGTCTGCTGTCTCCTTCCTCCTGGCCTGGCTAGGAGAACATCTGTCTCTCTGTCTGTCTCCTTCCTCCTGGCCTGGCTAGGATAACACCTGTCTAGCTCCTAGATAGTGGAAGACCAGCCAAAGGGAGAGGTCTGCTGTAATAGATGGTATGGTGTGTTTAATAGAGGTGTAATAGATGGTATGGTGTGTTTAATATATGGTATGGTGTGTTTAATAGAGGTGTAATAGATGGTATGGTGTGTTTAATATATGGTATGATGTGTTTAATATATGGTATGGTGTGTTTAGTAGATGTTAGATGGTATGGTGTGTTTAGTAGATGGTATGGTGTGTTTAGTAGATGTTAGATGGTATGGTGTGTTTAATAGATGGTATGGTGTGTGTAATAGATGGTATTGTGTGTTTAATAGATGGTATGGTGTGTGTAATAGATGGCATGGTGTGTTTAGTAGATGGTATGGTGTGTTTAATAGATTGTATGGTGTGTTTAATAGATGGTATGGTGTGTTTAATAGATGGTATGGTGTGTTTAATAGATGGTATAGTGTGTTTAGTAGATGGTATGGTGTGTTTAATAGATTGTATGGTGTGTTTAATAGATGGTATGGTGTGTTTAATATATGGTATGGTGTGTTTAGTAGATGGCATGGTGTGTTTAGTAGATGGTATGGTGTGTTTAATAGATTGTATGGTGTGTTTAATAGATGGTATGGTGTGTTTAATATATGGTATGGTGTGTTTAATAGATGGTATAGTGTGTTTAATATATGGTATGGTGTTTTTAATAGATGATATGGTGTGTTTATTAGATGGTGTAATAGATGGTATTGTGTGTTTAGTAGATGGTATGGTGTGTTTAATAGATGGTAGGGTGTGTTTATTAGATGGTATGGTGTGTTTAGTAGATGGTATGGTGTGTTTAGTAGATTGGTTAGGTGTGTTTAATAGATGGTATGGTGTGTTTAGTAGATGGTAGGGTGTGTTTATTAGATGTTATGGTGTGTTTAATAGATGGTATGGTGTGTTTAATAGAGGTATAATAGATGGTATGGTGTGTTTAGTAGATGGTATGGTGTGTTTAGTAGATGGTATGGTGTGTTTAATAGAGGTGTAATAGATGGTATGGTGTGTTTAGTAGAGGTTTAATAGACGGTATGGTGTGTTTAGTAGATGGTATGGTGTGTTTAGTAGATGGTATGGTGTGTTTAGTAGATGGTAGGGTGTGTTTAATAGATGGTATGGTGTGTTTAATAGATGGTATGGTGTGTTTAATAGATGGTATGGTGTGTTTAATAGATGGTATGGTGTGTTTAATAGATGGTATGGTGTGTTTAATAGAGGTTTAATAGACGGTATGGTGTGTTTAATAGATGGTATGGTGTGTTTATTAGATGGTATGGTGTGTTTAGTAGATGTTAGATGGTATGGTGTGTTTAGTAGATGTTAGATGGTATGGTGTGTTTAATAGATGGTAGGGTGTGTTTAATAGATGGTATGGTGTGTTTAATAGATGGTAGGGTGTGTTTATTAGATGGTATGGTGTGTTTAATAGATGGTAGGGTGTGTTTATTAGATGGTATGGTGTGTTTATTAGATGGTATGGTGTGTTTAGTAGAAGTTAGATGGTATGGTGTGTTTAGTAGATGTTATATGGTATGGTGTGTTTAGTAGATGGTATGGTGTGTTTAGTAGATGTTAGATGGTATGGTGTGTTTAGTAGATGTTAGATGGTATGGTGTGTTTAATAGATGGTAGGGTGTGTTTAATAGATGGTATGGTGTGTTTAATAGATGGTAGGGTGTTTTTATTAGATGGTATGGTGTGTTTATTAGATGGTATGGTGTGTTTAGTAGAAGTTAGATGGTATGGTGTGTTTAGTAGATGTTAGATGGTATGGTGTGTTTAGTAGATGGTATGGTGTGTTTAGTAGATGTTAGATGGTATGGTGTGTTTAGTAGATGTTAGATGGTATGGTGTGTTTAGTAGATGGTATGGTGTGTTTAGTAGATGTTAGGTGGTATGGTGTGTTTAGTAGATGTTAGATGGTATGGTGTGTTTAGTAGATGGTATGGTGTGTTTAGTAGATGGTATGGTGTGTTTAATAGATGGTATGGTGTGTTTAATAGATGGTATGGTGTGTTTAGTAGATGGTATGGTGTGTT
>NC_143044.1:59580000-59612500 GCF_057628025.1 Oncorhynchus mykiss | reverse complement strand
GTTGAGGTCAGGACTCTGACTGGGCCACTCCAGAAGGCGTATTTTCTTCTGTTGAAGCCATTCTGTTGTTGATTGACTTCTGTGTTTTGGGTCGTTGTCCTGTTGCGGACCTTACATTCTCCTGCAAAATGTCTTGATAAACTTGGGAATTCATTTTTCCGTCGATGATTGCAATCTGTCCAGGCCCTGAGGCAGCAAAGCAGCCCCAAACCATGATGCTCCCTCCACCAGACTTTACAGTTGGGGTGAGGTTTTGATGTTGGTGTGCCGTGCCTTTTTCTCTCCACTCATAGTGTTGGGTGTTCCTTCCAAACAACTCAACTGTAGTTTCATCTGTCCACAGAATATTTTGGCAGTAGTGCTGTGGAACATCCAGGTGCACTTTTGAAAACTTCAGATGTTTTATTTGGACAGTAGTGGCTTCTCTTTGTCCTCCCATGAACACCATTCTTGTTCAGTGTTTTACGTATCGTAGACTCGTCAACAGAGATGTCAGCATGTTCCAGAGATTTATGTAAGTCTTTAGTTGACACTCTAGGATTCTTCTTAACCTCATTGAACATTCTGCGCTGTGCTCTTGCAGTCGTGTTTGCAGGACGGCCACAATTTGTCTTAGCGTGGACTGATGAACGTCAAGGCTTTTAGAGATACTTTTATAACCCTTTCCAGCTTTATGCAAGTCAACAATTCTTCATCTTAGGTTTTCTGAGGTCTCTTTTGTTTGAGGCATGGGTCACATCAGGCAATGCTTCTTGTGAACAGCAAACTCACATTTTGTGAGTGTTTTTTATACTTCTAGGCAGCTCTAACCAACATCTCCAATCTCATCTTATTGATTGGGCTCCAGGTTAACTGACTCCTGACTCCAATTAGCTTTTGGAGAAGTCATTAGCCTTGTGGGGGGTTCACATACTTTTTACAACCTACGCTGTGAATGTTTAAATGATGTATTCAATATAGACAAGAGAAATACAATAATGTGTGTGTTATTAGTTTAAGCAGACTGTGTCTATTGTTGTGAGTTAGATGAAGATCAGATATATACATAAATCCAGGTATTTCCAAAGGGTTCTCATACTGTTTCTACTGTAGACACATGGCCTTCGGAAAGTATTCAGATCTCTTGACTTCTTTACACATTTTAGTATTTTACAGCCTTAGAAATGTTTTCAGTTTCTGATGGTTTTTTTTTGTGTGTTTTTTTTTAACGTAAATATTACATTTACATAAATATTCAGACCCTTTACTCAGTACTTTGTTGAAGCACCTTTGGTCAGTGATTACAGCCTTGAGTCTTCTTGGGTAGGACGCTTCAAACTTGGCACACCTGTATTTGAGGAGTTTCTCCTAATTCTTCTCTGCAGATCCTCTCAAGCTCTGTCAGGTTGGATGGGGAGCGTCGCTGCACAGCTATTTTCAGATCTCTCCAGAGATGTTCAATCGGGTTCGAGTCCGGGCTCTGGCAGGGCCACTCAAGGACATTCAGATAATTGTCCCGTAACCACTCCTTAATTCTACAATGTAGAAAATTGTCAAAAAAAAGGAAAAACCCTGGTATGAGTTGGTGTGTTTTGACTGGTTCTGTAGATACAGGGTGTAAAGTCTGTTGTTTTTAGAGCATGTATTCGCAGGATGTTTTCATTAAAGATCTCTCTGTACTTTGCTCCGTTCATCTTTGCCTCGATCCTTACTAGTCTCCCAGTTCCTGCTACTGTAGGGATGTTTCCAGGTTTTGTCCAGACGTGACGCTTGGCATTCAGGCCAAAGAGTTCAATCTTGGTTTCATCAGACCAGAGAATCCTGTTTCTCATGGTCTGAGAGTCCTGTGCCTTTTACTGAGGAGTGGTTTCCATCTGGCCACTCTACCATAAAGGTGCTGAGGAGTGGTTTCCATCTGGCCACTCTACCATAAAGGTGCTGAGGAGTGGTTTCCATCTGGCCACTCTACCATAAAGGTGCTGCAGTGATGGTTGTCCTTCTGGAAGGTTCTCCATCTCCATAGAGGAACTCTGGTGCTCTGTCAGAGTGTCCATCGGGTTCTTGGTCACCTTCTAAGCCAAGGCCCTTCTCCCCGACTGCTCAGTTTGGCTGGGTGGCCAGCTCTAGGAAGAGACTTGGTGCTTCCAAACTTCTTCCATTTAAGAACAATCCTGTCTCGGAGCTCTACAGACAAATCCTTCGACCTCATGGCTTGGTTTTTGCTCTGATATGTACTGTCAACTGTGGGACCTTATATTGACAGGTCTGTGCCTTTTCCAAATCATGTCCAATGAAATTAATTTACCCCAGGTGGACTCCAATCAAGTTGTTGAATCATCTCAAGGATGATCAATGGAAACAGGTCACACCTGAGATCAATTTAGAGTCTCATAGCAAAGGGTCTGAATACTTACGTAAATAAGTTATTTCTGTTTTTTATTTTTAATGAATAAGCAAATAATTCTAAACGTGTTTTTTGCTTTGTCATTATGGCGTATTGTGTGTAGATTGCTGAGGATTATTTTAGAATAAGGCAAGCATATCAAAATGTGGAAAAAGTCAATGGGTCTGAATATTTCCCCCGAAGGCAATGTGTTTGTGTACATGCTGAAGGTTGAGTGTTAATTATATGGTAACATGATTAGCAGGGAGCTTTGGGTAGAGACAGGAGAGACCTAAGGAGGGGAGGTAGCTGGACAGAGACCTGGGCATTGTGATATAGTATTACAGACACCAATGCAGGCTTGTGCTGTGATTCCACGTAGGTGTCTACATGTTGTAGACATCTGGTGTATGAGGCCTGTTGATGACTGATAAAGTTGATGACCTTGGGAGACACCATGCATAGAAGACCTCAGGGGGCCAGATGATCACAGGAATCACTTTCTTCCCGAGCACTGCATGTGGCATCGCTCATTTGCATGTTTCTCTCTCCCTCCCCTATTGTGATAAGTGACATGGGGTTTTCATGGTAATCAGAACATATTGCAGAAACCCTTCCTCACTTTGATCAGACAATTAATAACTGTTAAGATGAACAGTTTGTCAACCTCCGAAGAAAAGGATTTGAAAACCATTTGAATGTAAACATTTTTCTTTAAATCTAATTGTGGTTTTTGACCGAAATGCATTCTGGATCATGTGAACTGTCATTTGCCTTAATAACAAACTGCTATGCCATCTGTAAATACAATACAATTGTTACATTAACAGCCATGCTTGTTTAGTCACGGAAAAAGTCAGGGACCTTCCCCGCTAGCCATGATTGGCTGAGATAATGGGTGGGCCGGACATGCCTGAGAGATGAGTTAGGATTGGTCTGCCATGTAGCACGCTTCTGTCTATAACATGAGCTGGTCAGAGTGTGTAGGTCGTCCTTTCTAACGCAGCTTTTTGAAAGATATCACGTTAGTAGAACTGCATCAGTGTTGCTCTCCACTTTCTGGAGGACCGAGTTTTGAAAATCAGTGGAATTAGAGTATGATAGCTAAGGAGATGGAGAAAATTCTGGCTTTTTGATTGCAAAACATGCAGATGGAGGCTGTTGTATAAAACACCTGTCTCTGGATTACGTCTTCAAACTAAGGGTTACCGTGGCATCTGTGACAGAGGGAGAAGTGTCTATCCATGTATACACGTAAAATAGTCGCTAGCTACATTTTCACATATTACAACTTTCTAATCAAATCAAATGTATTTATATAGCCCTTCGTACATCTTTCACCTTTTTAATGTTGTCAAAGTAATTTTCATTTCAAGTTAAAGCGTACTGCTAGCTAGCTAGCTAACATTGCGTGTATGATCTGTGTAGTAATATTGTTCGTATCTCAGAGCCATTTCCATTGCTAGTTATTAGCCTAATGTTAGCTAGTTATTAGCCTCATGTTAGCTAGTTATTAGCCTAATGTTAGCTAGCTAGCTAACATTAAACCTGGTTGGTTAGCTACCTGCAGATTCATGCGCGATAGTAAAGTTATGAGTTGGGATTATGGTTAATTGTTTACCTAGCTAGCTAGCTACATATCTAAACAAAAGACTACACTATGCAAGTAACCATTTCAATATAATTTTTTTCGATGTCACTGTGACAACTGTCGATAGATGTAGCTGGTAAATTTGCTCTGGCTATCTCTGTGACAGAGCGCAGAATAACTGACAAGTTTACGAACGTGCAATAAACCTTTGCAAAAAAGCATAATTAAATTGTTTCCAGCAGCAGAGTTACAGTCACCAACGCTCTGGATAACATGCAAACAGCCTAACCAGCTCTACTGTGGAGAGTAAAATGGTCAGAGTGAGTTGTTCTCTCATTATGTGTAGTAGTATTTAATGATTTACTAGACTAGGTAAACAGTGGTAGTATTCTTTAATGATTTACTGGACTAGGTAAACAGTGGTAGTAGTATTTAATGATTTACTGAACTAGGTAAACAGTGGTAGTAGTATTTAATGATTTACTAGACTAGGTAAACAGTGGTAGTATTCTTTAATGATTTACTGGACTAGGTAAAAAGTGGTAGTAGTATTTAATGATTTACTAGACTAGGTAAACAGTGGTAGTAGTATTTAATGATGTAATGATTTACTAGACTAGGTAAACAGTGGTAGTAGTATTTAATGATTTACTGGACTAGGTAAACAGTGGTAGTAGTATTTAATGATGTAATGATTTACTAGACTAGGTAAACAGTGGTAGTAGTCTTTAATGATTTACTAGACTAGGTAAACAGTGGTAGTAGTCTTTAATGATTTACTGGACTAGGTAAACAGTAGTAGTAGTATTTAATGATTTACTGGACTAGGTAAACAGTGGTAGTAGTATTTAATGATTTACTGGACTAGGTAAACAGTGGTAGTAGTATTTAATGATTTACTGGACTAGGTAAACAGTGGTAGTAGTATTTAATGATTTACTAGACTAGGTAAACAGTGGTAGTAGTATTTAATGATTTACTGGACTAGGTAAACAGTGGTAGTAGTATTTAATGATTTACTGGACTAGGTAAACAGTGGTAGTAGTATTTAATGATTTACTAGACTAGGTAAACAGTGGTAGTAGTCTTTAATGATGTAATGATTTACTGAACTAGGTAAACAGTGGGAGTAGTCTTTAATGATTTACTAGACTAGGTAAACAGTGGTAGTAGTCTTTAATGATTTACTGGACTAGGTAAACAGTGGTAGTAGTCTTTAATGATTTACTAGACTAGGTAAACAGTGGTAGTAGTCTTTAATGATGTAATGATTTACTGGACTAGGTAAACAGTGGTAGTAGTCTTTAATGATGTAATGATTTACTAGACTAGGTAAACAGTGGTAGTAGTATTTAATGATTTACTAGACTAGGTAAACAGTGGTAGTAGTATTTAATGATATAATTATTTACTAGACTAGGTAAACAGTGGTAGTAGTCTTTAATGATTTACTGGACTAGGTAAACAGTGGTAGTAGTCTTTAATGATTTACTGGACTAGGTAAACAGTGGTAGTAGTATTTAATGATTTACTAGACTAGGTAAACAGTGGTAGTAGTATTTAATGATTTACTAGACTAGGTAAACAGTGGTAGTAGTCTTTAATGATTTACTGGACTAGGTAAACAGTGGTAGTAGTCTTCAATGATTTACTAGACTAGGTAAACAGTGGTAGTAGTCTTTAATGATTTACTGGACTAGGTAAACAGTGGTAGTAGTATTTAATGATTTACTAGACTAGGTAAACAGTGGTAGTAGTATTTAATGATTTACTAGACTAGGTAAACAGTGGTAGTAGTCTTTAATGATTTACTGGACTAGGTAAACAGTGGTAGTAGTCTTCAATGATTTACTAGACTAGGTAAACAGTGGTAGTAGTCTTTAATGATTTACTGGACTAGGTAAACAGTGGTAGTAGTATTTAATGATTTACTGGACTAGGTAAACAGTGGTAGTAGTATTTAATGATGTAATGATTTACTAGACTAGGTAATCAGTGGTAGTAGTCTTTAATGATTTACTAGACTAGGTAAACAGTGGTAGTAGTCTTTAATGATTTACTGGACTAGGTAAACAGTGGTAGTAGTATTTAATGATTTACTAGACTAGGTAAACAGTGGTAGTAGTATTTAATGATTTACTAGACTAGGTAAACAGTGGTAGTAGTCTTTAATGATTTACTAGACTAGGTAAACAGTGGTAGTAGTCTTTAATGATTTACTAGACTAGGTAAACAGTGGTAGTAGTCTTTAATGATTTACTAGACTAGGTAAACAGTGGTAGTAGTCTTTAATGATTTACTGGACTAGGTAAACAGTGGTAGTAGTATTTAATGATGTAATGATTTACTAGACTAGGTAAACAGTGGTAGTAGTCTTTAATGATTTACTGGACTAGGTAAACAGTGGTAGTAGTATTTAATGATGTAATGATTTACTGGACTAGGTAAACAGTGGTAGTAGTATTTAATGATGTAATGATTTACTAGACTAGGTAATCAGTGGTAGTAGTCTTTAATGATTTACTGGACTAGGTAAACAGTGGTAGTAGTATTTAATGATTTACTAGACTAGGTAAACAGTGGTAGTAGTCTTTAATGATTTACTGGACTAGGTAAACAGTGGTAGTAGTCTTTAATGATGTAATGATTTACTAGACTAGGTAAACAGTGGTAGTATTCTTTAATGATTTACTAGACTAGGTAATCAGTGGTAGTAGTCTTTAATGATTTACTGGACTAGGTAAACAGTGGTAGTAGTATTTAATGATTTACTAGACTAGGTAAACAGTGGTAGTAGTATTTAATGATTTACTGAACTAGGTAAACAGTGGTAGTAGTATTTAATGATTTACTGAACTAGGTAAACAGTGGTAGTAGTATTTAATGATGTAATGATTTACTGGACTAGGTAAACAGTGGTAGTAGTATTTAATTATTTACTGGACTAGGTAAACAGTGGTAGTAGTCTTTAATGATTTACTGGACTAGGTAAACAGTGGTAGTAGTATTTAATGATGTAATGATTTACTAGACTAGGTAAACAGTGGTAGTAGTATTTAATGATGTAATGATTTACTAGACTAGGTAAACAGTGGTAGTAGTCTTTAATGATTTACTAGACTAGGTAAACAGTGGTAATAGTCTTTAATGATTTACTGGACTAGGTAAACAGTGGTAGTAGTATTTAATGATTTACTAGACTAGGTAAACAGTGGTAGTAGTATTTAATGATGTAATGATTTCCTGGACGAGGTAAACAGTGGTAGTAGTATTTAATGATTTACTGGACTAGGTAAACAGTGGTAGTAGTATTTAATGATTTACTGGACTAGGTAAACAGTGGTAGTAGTATTTAATGATTTACTAGACTAGGTAAACAGTGGTAGTAGTATTTAATGATGTAATGATTTCCTGGACGAGGTAAACAGTGGTAGTAGTATCCAAAAAGCGAAGGGAGTTGCCGAGACGTGGAAACGGAGTTGGGCAACAAACAAGTTGATGAGAACTAAATCAATTACCCATCCATATCAGAAGCTGTGGAAAATAAACACGACTCTAAATTGGTAATGAAGGATTGTGACCTTGGCTTATCTGTGAGCCTCAGAGCAGTACGGCAGGCACCTATCCGTGCTAGCAGCTAGCATAATCCAGATTATTATCAGGGAACGCTCTCTGAACCCAATTAGCAAGAAATACGATGCACTGATAACTCCATGGCATTAGCATTCATGCTAGTTTGTGTGTGTTTGTGTGTGCGTGTGTTTCGGTGTGTTTGTTTGTGTGTGTGTGTTTCGGTGTGTTTGTTTGTGTGTGTGTGTGTGTGTGTGTGTGTGTGTGTGTGTGTGTGTGTGTGGATCACCCTATAACAACTTTGTGCTGAAGTTGAGGGCTGTTGAAGCGTAGACAGTTTGTAGAAGAGGTTTCCTATGCAAGGTATCATCCTCTCTGGGTTCTCTGCAGTAGCCCGTATCTCAGGGTAATGTGTACTAGTTCCCCCATCAATCTGTAGTAATGAGGTGAATACTGTCTCAATTTGATGGATCATATTTATCACAGCGATGTCTATTAGTGTATCAATGTACCTCATCAACACACATTCATAGGAAGTGGAGGTATTTTCTGTACTTCGTTTAAAAGTTGAAGATAAAAATGCATCGTGGATAATTTGGTTTTTCACTGCTTGCAGAAGCCAACTTTATATTTAAATTACCCTAACCCTTATCTTATCCCTTATCTTAACCCTAACCCTTATCTTAACCCTAACCCTTATATTAACCCTAACCCTTATATTAACCCTTATCTTAACCCTTATCTTAACCCTAACCCTTATCTTAACCCTTATATTAACCCTAACCCTTATCTTAACCCTAAACTTAACATTTACCCTAACCCTTATCCTAACCCTTATCTTAACCCTTACCCTTATCTTAACCCTAAATTTAACCCTTACCCTTATCCTAACCCTTATCTTAACCCTTACCCTTATCTTAACCCTTATCTTAACCTTAACCCTTATCTTAACCCTTATCTTAACCCTTACCCTAACCCTTACCTTAACCCTTTTCTTAACCCTTATCTTAACCCTAACCCTTATCTTAACCCTAACCCTTATCTTAACCCTTACCCTTATCTTAACCCTTACCCTAACCCTTATCTTAACCCTTAACTTAATCCTTACTCTAACCCTTATCTTAACCCTAAACGTAACCCTAACCCTTATCTTAACCCTAAACGTAACCCTTACCCTAACCTTATCTTAACCCTAAACTTAACCCTTACCCTAACCCTTATCTTAACCCTAAACATAACCCTAACCCTTATCTTAACCCTAAACGTAACCCTAACCTTAATCCGTTATTCTAACCCTAAACTTAACCTTTACCCTAACCCTAAACTTAACCCTTATCCTAACCCTAACCTTAATCCGTTATTCTAACCCTAAACTTAACCCTTACCCTAAACCTTATCCGAACCCTAAACTTAACCTTAACCCTAAACCTTATCTTAACCCTAAACTTAACCCTTATCCTAACCCTAAACTTAACCCTAACCCTTATCCTAAACTTAACCCTAACCCTTACCCTAACCCTTAGTCTAACCCTAAACTTAACCCTTACCCTAACCCTTATTCTAACCCTAACCGTAACCTTATCAAGTGTTTGCTTATCAACAGATAGTGTGTTGACAGTGAGCTGTCCATATAGTGTGATGTATAATGACTACAGGAAGTCAACATATATTATGATTAGACTGCCTTCTGTGGGGTTTCCTGAACATCTAAGACATGTTGATGGAGAAATCGGCCTCTGAAGTTGACAAACACTACTTTCCTGTTGTTATGTTTAGAGAGCCCTATTAAATCTACCAGTCATTAACTTGTGTAGTCGTGTTTTGTTGCTCCGGTGTTGTAAAGCAGTGGTCTCTCTCTCTCTCTCTCTGCCGTTTGATTATCTTAGTTACAGTGTTCCTCTGTAATTATCGAGACAGCATTTTCTCTCCTTATGTCTGTCTCTACACTCCAAACAGGTTTTGATTTTTATATCCAACCGTGATTATGAGCGTTCAGACTGTCCGCTTTTATTTTATGTCGTTTTCATCCATACCGGGGTGAACCGTTTTCAATTACAGCACTTTCTGTGCGTCGTCTCCCCCAAAGTATTGTGGGAAAAAAAAAAATACTTCTGTATTATTAATGGAGTAAAAAGTTAAGTATTTATAGCACGCAATGACTATATCAAGCTTTTGACTGTACAAATATGTCGGATGCATTTGCTGTTGGTTTTGGGTGTGTGTTTTACATTATTTTGTGCCTATTAGATGTTAATGGGAAATAATGCATCGTGTCATTTTGTAGTCCGTTTTATTGTAAATAGGAATAGAACATGTTTTTAAACACTTCTACATGAGTGTGGATGCTACCGTGATTACGGATAATCCTGATTGAATCGTGAATAATGATGAGAGAGAAAGTTACAGATGCACAAATATCATATCCCCAAGACATGCTAACACCTCACCATTACAATAACAGGGGAGGTTAGCATTTTATATCATACCCCTAAAACATGCTAACCTCTCACCATTACAATAACAGGGGAGGTTAGCATTTTATATCTTACCCCTAAAACATGCTAACCTCTCACCATTACAATATCAGGGGAGGTTAGCATTTTATATCATAGCCCTAAAACATGCTAATCTCTCACCATTACAATAACAGGGGAGGTTAGCATTTTATTTTGTACCCCTAAAACATGCTAACCTCTCACCATTACAATATCAGGGGAGGTTAGCATTTTATATCTTACCCCTAAAACATGCTAACCTCTCACCATTACAATATCAGGGGAGGTTAGCATTTTATATCATAGCCCTAAAACATGCTAACCTCTCACCATTACAATAACAGGGGGGGTTAGCATTTTATTTTGTACCCCTAAAACATGCTAACCTCTCACCATTACAATAACAGGGGAGGTTAGCATTTTATTTTGTACCCCTAAAACATGCTAACCTCTCACCATTACAATATCAGGGGAGGTTAGCATTTTATATCTTACCCCTAAAACATGCTAACCTCTCACCATTACAATATCAGGGGAGGTTAGCATTTTATATCATAGCCCTAAAACATGCTAACCTCTCACCATTACAATAACAGGGGAGGTTAGCATTTTATTTTGTACCCCTAAAACATGCTAACCTCTCACCATTACAATAACAGGGGAGGTTAGCATTTTATATCATACCCCTAAAACATGCTAACCTCTCACCATTACAATAACAGGGGATGTTAGCATTTTATATCATAGCCCTAAAACATGCTAACCTCTCACCATTACAATAACAGGGGATGTTAGCATTTTATATCATAGCCCCTAAAACATGCTAACCTCTCACCATTACAATAACAGGGGAGGTTAGCATTTTATATCATAGCCCCTAAAACATGCTAACCTCTCACCATTACAATAACAGGGGATGTTAGCATTTTATATCATAGCCCCTAAAACATGCTAACCTCTCACCATTACAATAACAGGGGATGTTAGCATTTTATATCATAGCCCTAAAACATGCTAACCTCTCACCATTACAATAACAGGGGATGTTAGCATTTTATATCATAGCCCCTAAAACATGCTAACCTCTCACCATTACAATAACAGGGGAGGTTAGCATTTTATTTTGTACCCCTAAAACATGCTAACCTCTCACCATTACAATAACAGGGGATGTTAGCATTTTATATCATAGCCCTAAAACATGCTAACCTCTCACCATTACAATAACAGGGGAGGTTAGAATTTTATATCATACCCCTAAAACATGCTAATCTCTCACCATTACAATAACAGGGGATGTTAGCATTTTATATCATAGCCCTAAAACATGCTAACCTCTCACCATTACAATAACAGGGGAGGTTAGCATTTTTGGAGGGTATGATATTTGTGCGTCTAACTTTTGGAGTATAGAGCCAAAATAATAAATAAAAAAATCCCTTTCCAAATAAATACAGAGGGCACTATATATCATAATGGAGCTACCAAGGCCAGCACAGGTGTAGGAAGCCAGCAGAGCATCAGAGCTGCTTCACCTTGACAGGTGTAGGAAGCCAGCAGAGCTGCTTCACCTTGACAGGTGTAGGAAGCCAGCAGAGCTGCTTCACCTTGACAGGTGTAGGAAGCCAGCAGAGCTGCTTCACCTTGACTGGTGTAGGAAGCCAGCAGAGCTTGTTTGTTTGTTTGTTTGTGTGTGTGCGTGCGCGCGTGCGTGCGTGTGTGTGTGTGTGTGCGTGCGTATTGTATTCTCGTTAGTCATTCCAAGACAATATAAGTAGGTCTTCTCCTGGAAATGATAGGATCAATTACTGCATAAGTAGACGGTTACTGTGATTGAGGGGACTCTGCTGGATAAACAATGTTTACAGTGTTTTATTACATTTCTTTAATGGTTTATCGAGCAGTGGGGCCCGATGTCTCTCTGTACATCATCTGATACATGTCTGGACTCCATATGACTCCATTATCTATACATTATCACACTTATAGACCTACTGCAGAGAGACTGTCTCTCACTGTAGTCTATTGTTGTATTCGGTCATTATTATAGACCTACTGCAGAGAGACTGTCTCTCTCTGTAGTCTACAGTGTTGTATTCAGTCATTATTATAGACCTACTGCAGAGAGACTGTCTCTCTCTGTACTCAGTCATTATTATAGACCTACTGCAGAGAGACTGTCTCTCTTTGTAGTCTAGTGTTGTATTCAGTCATTATTATAGACCTACTGCAGAGAGACTGTCTCTCTCTGTAGTCTAGTGTTGTATCCAGTCATTATTATAGACATACTGCAGAGAGACTGTCTCTCTCTCTTATTGCATATTGAGCAACAACCATCACAACGTCAGGTTCATGATGACACCACTATCAGCTGATCATTAACATCAGGGTCATGATGACATCACTATCAGCTGATCATTAACATCAGGGTCATGATGACATCACTATCAGCTGATCATTAACATCAGGGTCATGATGACATCACAACATTAACATCAGGGTCATGATGACATCACTATCAGCTGATCATTAACATCAGGATCATGATGACATCACTACATTAACATCAGGGTCACATCATTAACATCAGGGTCATGATGACATCACAACATTAACATCAGGGTCATGATGACATCACAACATGAACATTTACAGCTCTTTTAAAAAAATAAAAAAAACATTTTTGCCTTATTGTTTCCGTTACTATGACGTTGATGTTTTCCCTGCACTGTTGAGAGGAGAGCTCACAAGTCAGCATGTTTATACCGGTTTATGCCCGGCTACAATGACATGAATACGTGGGAGCGCTCCTCTCAACATTGCAGTCAGCATGTTTATACCGGTTTATACCCGGCTACAATGACATGAATACGTGGGAGCGCTCCTCTCAACAGTGCAGTCAACACATCAAAAGAATAAAGTGTGATTTGATTTGGACATGCTGACTTAAGTGTAAACTGCACAGTTTAGTTGACCTGTCCGGTCCAGGGGACCGCTGTGGGCATCCATCCAGGTAGACATCCAATATAAAGCAGTAATATTTCTCAGTGGACAGGTGCAATGGATGAAAACATACTTTACCATTTACCCCGGCCGGCGCCGAGCCCATCATCTATATTGGCATGTTCACAGCTGCAGAAAATTGACTGAGGTGTGGAGTCGGGAAGAGGAGGAGAGGGAGACCCAGCTCAGCTCAGGCAGACTGGGCTTTAGTAATGTGGTCACGGGCTGCTGGATGAGTGCTAGAGGGAGGGGGAGGGGGGGTTCTGGAGTCTCCACCACCAAGGGTAAAGATAGAGACATGGAGGGGTTGGGGGGTTTCAGGAGTCTCCACCACCGAGGGTAAAGATAGAGACATGGGGGGGTTGGGGGTGTTTCAGGAGTCTCCACCACCGAGGGTAAAGATAGAGACAGCCTTGGATAACATTCGGGTTAGCCCTGGATAACATCCAAATCAAATCAAATCAAATCAAATCAAATCAAATTTTATTTGTCACATACACATGGTTAGCAGATGTTAATGCGAGTGTAGCGAAATGCTTGTGCTTCTAGTTCCGACAATGCAGTAATAACAAGTAATCTAACTAACAATTCCAAAACTACTGTCTTGTACACAGTGTAAGGGGATAAAGAATATGTACATAAGGATATATGAATGAGTGATGGTACAGAGCAGCATAGGCAAGATACAGTAGATGGTATCGGGTACAGTATGTACAAATGAGATGAGTATGTAAACAAAGTGGCATAGTATAGTATAAAGTGGCTAGTGATACATGTATTACATAAGGATACCGTCGATGCTATAGAGTACAGTATATCCGTATGCGTATGAGATGAATAATGTAGGGTAAGTAACATTTATATAAGGTAGCATTGTTTAAAGTGGCTAGTGATATATTTACATCATTTCCCATCAATTCCCATTATTAAAGTGGCTGGAGTTGAGTCAGGTTAGCCAGGTTAGCCTTAGATAACATTCAGGTTAGCCCTGGATAACATTCAGGTTAGCCCTGGATAACATTCAGGTTAGCCCTGGATAACATTCAGGTTAGCCCTGGATAACATTCAGGTTAGCCCTGGATAACATTCAGGTTAGCCCTGGATAACATTCAGGTTAGCCCTGGATAACATTCAGGTTAGCCCTGGATAACATTCAGGTTAGCCCTGGATAACATTCAGGTTAGCCCTGGATAACATCCAGGTTAGCCCTGGATAACATTCAGGTTAGCCCTGGATAACATTCAGGTTAGCCCTGGATAACATTCAGGTTAGCCCTGGATAACATTCAGGTTAGCCCTGGATAACATCCAGGTTAGCCCTGGATAACATGCAGGTTAGCCCTGGATAACATTCAGGCATGAATATTGTATGAAAGGAAATTGCCCTTGAGCCTTGACTACCGTGTGTCAGAAGTGGTGTCGGTGTGTCAGAAGTGGTGTCGGTGTGTCAGAAGTGGTGTCGGTGTGTCAGAAGTGGTGTCGGTGTGTCAGAAGTGGTGTCGGTGTGTCAGAATTGGTGTCGGTGTGTCAGAAGTGGTGCTGGTGTGTCAGAAGTTGTGTCGGTGTGTCAGAAGTGGTGTCGGTGTGTCAGAAGTGGTGTTGTGGTGTTGGTGTGTCAGAAGTGGTGTTGGTGTGTCGTGTGGTGGAAGTGTTGGGAGGCAGACGACAGACAGGCAACGTTTCTCAGACAGTCGAAATCATTCATCATTTTTTATGGATTTTATACAAAGAAATGACAGAAACAAAATGAAGTGTAGCAAGATTGCAGTGTTTCCTGCTTCAGTTTGAAGTGATTGTGTTAGCTGTGTTGTTGGCTAGCTCCTCTGAACAACAGTGTCCTGATGAGAGAGCACATTTTCTACTCCAGGTGAAATCACACCTCATTAGCTCATTGTTATGGATGTGTCCAGATAAATGTCACTAGAAAACAGCTTCAACAAACGCAGCTACTGTGGTTATTCTGGCTGTTTGACGTGACTGTAAGTTAGCCGTAGTCGGTTAGCTAGCACGCAAGGGATAAGAACGTTGCCAGCCAGTATGCCAATGGAACATTTAGAACGAACAGAACAGATACAGAACAACAAGACTGAACGACTGGGTCACGTTCACAGATACAGAATAAAAAGACTGAACGACTGGGTCGTGTCCACAGATACAGAACAAAAAGACTGAACGACTGGGTCGCATCCACAGAGACTGAACGACTGGGTCATGTCTCCGGCTAACGAACCAATAGAACAAATTACCAGCCTGCTTGTGTAACAACCCTAAATTTGTGTTGGGACTATATCTTGTGGAAGGAATAAATAATATCAATAAATTCGTCAGCAAAACTTTTTTTTAAAAATTCAAATATAGTCAGTTATACTTCGTCTCGGGCCTAACAAAACCCAGGCCAATACAGTGCATTCAGAAAGAATACAGACCCCTTGACTTTTTCAACATTTTCTTATGATAAAGCCGTATTCTAAAATGGATAACCTTGTTCCCCCCCCCCCCCCCCCCCCTCGTCAATTTACACACAATACTCCATAATGACAAAGCAAAAAACGGGTTTTTAGAAATGTGTTCAAGTTTATGTAAAACAAAATACTGAAATGTCACATTTACATAAGTATCCAGACCCAAGTACTCAGTACTTTGTTGAAGCACCTTTGGCAGCGATTACAGCCGCGAGTCTTCTTGGGTTTCTCATATTCTTCTCTGCAGATCCTCTCCAGCTCTGTCAGGTTGGATGTGGGAGTGTTGCTGCACAGCTATTGTCATGTTTCCTCAGAGATGTTCGATCGGGTTCTGGCTAGGCCACTAAAGGATATTCAGAGACTTGTCCCAAAGCCACTCCTACGTTGGCTGTGTGCTTAGGGTCATTGTCCTGTTGGAAGGTGAACCTTCCCCCAGTCTGAGTTCCTGAGTGCTCTGGAGCAGGTTTTCATCAAGGATCTCTCTGAACAGATCGCTCTGTTCCTCTATCCCTTGATCCTGACTAGTCTCCCAGTCCCTGCTGCTGAAAAACATTCCCACAGCATGATTCTTCCACCACCATACTTCACCTTAGGGATGGTGCCAGGTTTCCTCCAGACGTGACGCTTGGCATTCAGGCCATGGAGTTCAAATCTAGTTTTCATCAGACCACATAATTTTGTTTCTCATGGTCTGAGAGTCCTTTACTTGATTGTTGGAACACTGCAGAGATGGTATCCTTCTGGAAGGTTCTCCCATCTCCACAAAGGAACTCTAGAGCTCTGTCAAAGTGACCATCGGGTTCTTGGTAACCTCCCTGACCAAGGCCCTTCTCCCCGGATTGTTCAGTTTGGCCAGGCGGCCAGCTCTAGGAAGAGTCTTGGTGGTTCCAAACTTCTTCCATTTAAGAATGATCGAGGCCACTGTTTTCTCGTGGTCCTTCAATGCTGCAGAAATGTTTAAGTACCCTTCCCCAGATCTGAACCTTGACACAATCCTGTCTCGGATCTCTACGGGCAAATCCTTCGACCTCATGGGTTGGTTTTTCTCTGACGTGCCCTGTCAACTGTGGGGCCTTATATAGACAGGTGTGTGCCTTTCCAAATCATGTCAAATCAATTGAATTTACAACAGGTCGACTCCAATCAAGTTGTAGAAACATCTCAAGGATGATCAATGGAAACAGGATGCACCTGACCTCAATTTCGAGTCTCATACCAAAGGGTCTGAATACTGATGTAAAGGTATTTCTCTTTTTTAATACTTGTTTTTAATACAAATAATTATAAACTGTTTTTGCCTTGTCATAATGGGGTATTGTGATGTCATTATGGGGTATTGTTATGTCATTATGGGGTATTGTGATGTCATTATGGGGTATTGTGATGTCATTATGGGGTATTGTGATGTCATTATGGGGTATTGTGATGTCATTATGGGGTATTGTGATGTCATTATGGGGTATTGTGATGTCATTATGGGGTATTGTGATGTCATGATGGTGTATTGTGATGTCATTATGGTGTATTGTGATGTCATTATGGGGTATTGTGATGTCATTATGGGGTATTGTGATGTCATTATGGGGTATTGTGTAGATTGAGGAGTAACATTTTTTATTAAATCCATTTTAGAATAAGGCTGTAAAGTAACGAAATGTGGAAAAAATCTAGGGGTCTGAATACTTTCCGAATGATCTGTATATCCTCCAAACACCAGCTTCTTAGGCGTTATCACTTAAGTGTGTGTGTGTGTGTGTGTGTGTGTGTGTGTGTGTGTATACTAAGGTGGGGTGAGTCAGTGCATGGTCTTATTCTATATAAGCTACTGGAGAGAAGACACCCTTTCGGGCCGGTACAGGGACATCTGACTGACGTGTTAGATGCACAGCTTTTTCAGGTGTGCTGCAGAATTCTATGGCGTAGTGATTTAAGCGTCAGCAACTGTTACCAGAATGACGCAATTTACCACAATCTGCCACCGTCTACCACAAAAACCATCACGGCATGAAGCTCAAAAGGTTGAAAGGAAGAACCACAGTGTATGTTCCCTGGGATGGATAAACACAGAGTTATACTCCTAAAACCGGCTGGAAATACAGATTAGCCATCTGGCAATTCTGGCAAATGCCAGATGGGCCAGGACCATTTTTTAGTTGGGTTGGGCGGGTTCACACAAAAAAATAAAATAAGTGGCACTGCCGGTGGGCCATCGGGCCTGTTCAGATGTCTCTGTTATAATCAATAATGAGCATTTGGCTGATCAGTGGGCAACGCCCCCTCCCCCCCACTCCACCCCCCTTTTTTGTTAATAGGCTGAGCTGAGGTCGCACAAATTCACATTGAAGGTCAAACCCGAGGCGTCATCAAAGAGATGTGAAAATGTGTTTATTCTGTGTTCTCTAGTCTACTTCCTGGATGTGTTTTGAATCACAGTATGTGAGTGAACACAGTCTCTCTCTCTCAATCACTTCCTCACAGTTTGATCCAGACTGGTGTTCTCTGACAACACACACACAGTATTCTCTGTGGTTATCTACCCCCCCCCCCCCCACTGGCTTGACCTCTGTGAGCCGGGTCTCCTGCTGGCCCTGATGACAGTTCATTCCCATTATCTGTCTGTCTCACAGCGGATCAACAGGTCATGCCGCTAGAGATTTGTGTTTCACGCTGAAGGAGAAACACAGAAAAACAACCCATTACCTGAGATTAAAGGGATATCACTTGACATCACTTAATTCATCTGTGGCATTTGGACTCTCTCAGTCTTTTGTGCTGGCGGTTTTGTAATTCACAGGGGTCAACTTGAAATATGAATCCCTTCACATCCAACACGCTAATCCTTTCCATTGAACCTGTTGAAATAGACAACATTCTAGAAAATGGAGTTTGGTGGGAGATCAAACACACCCAATCCATACTGTAGCAGGTAGCAGCCTATAGGCTGAACACATATCATACTGTAGCAGGTAGTAAGCCTATGGGCTGAATACATATCATACTGTATTGTAGGGTGGAACATAGTAATGATGTGGTGATATGTAGGGTGGAACATAGTAATGATGTGGTGATATGTAGGGTGGAACATAGTAATGATGTGGTGATATGTAGGGTGGAACATAGTAATGATGTGGTGATATGTAGGGTGGAACATAGTAATGAGGTGGTGATATGTAGGGTGGAACATAGTAATGATGTGGTGATATGTAGGGTGGAACATAGTAATGAGGTGGTGATATGTAGGGTGGAACATAGTAATGATGTGGTGATATGTAGGGTGGGGGGTGGAACATAGTAATGAGGTGGTGATATGTAGGGTGGGGGTGGAACATAGTAATGAGGTGGTGATATGTAGGGTGGAACATAGTAATGAGGTGGTGATATGTAGGGTGGAACATAGTAATGATGTGGTGATATGTAGGGTGGAACATAGTAATGATGTGGTGATATGTAGGGTGGAACATAGTAATGAGGTGGTGATATGTAGGGTGGAACATAGTAATGAGGTGGTGATATGTAGGGTGGAACATAGTAATGATGTGGTGATATGTAGGGTGGAACATAGTAATGATATGGTGATATGTAGGGTGGAACATAGTAATGAGGTGGTGATATGTAGGGTGGAACATAGTAATGATGTGGTGATATGTAGGGTGGGGGTGGAACATAGTAATGAGGTGGTGATATGTAGGGTGGAACATAATAATGATGTGGTGATATGTAGGGGGGAACATAGTAATGATGTGGTGATATGTAGGGTGGAACATAGTAATGATGTGGTGATATGTAGGGTGGAACATAGTAATGATGTGGTGATATGTAGGGTGGAACATACTAATGAGGTGGTGATATGTAGGGTGGAACATAGTAATGATGTGGTGATATGTAGGGTGGGGGTGGAACATAGTAATGATGTGGTGATATGTAGGGGGGAACATAGTAATGATGTGGTGATATGTAGGGGGGAACATAGTAATGATGTGGTGATATGTAGGGTGGAACATAGTAATGATGTGGTGATATGTAGGGTGGAACATAGTAATGATGTGGTGATATGTAGGGTGGAACATAGTAATGATGTGGTGATATGTAGGGTGGAACATAGTAATGAGGTGGTGATATGTAGGGTGGAACATAGTAATCATGTGGTGATATGTAGGGTGGGGGTGGAACATAGTAATGAGGTGGTGATATGTAGGGTGGAACATAGTAATGATGTGGTGATATGTAGGGGGGAACATAGTAATGATGTGGTGATATGTAGGGTGGAACATAGTAATGATGTGGTGATATGTAGGGTGGAACATAGTAATGATGTGGTGATATGTAGGGTGGAACATAGTAATGATGTGGTGATATGTAGGGTGGAACATAGTAATGATGTGGTGATATGTAGGGTGGGGGTGGAACATAGTAATGAGGTGGTGATATGTAGGGTGGGGGTGGAACATAGTAATGATGTGGTGATATGTAGGGTGGAACATAGTAATGAGGTGGTGATATGTAGGGTGGAACATAGTAATGAGGTGGTGATATGTAGGGTGGAACATAGTAATGATGTGGTGATATGTAGGGTGGAACATAGTAATGATGTGGTGATATGTAGGGTGGTGGTGGAACATAGTAATGAGGTGGTGATATGTAGGGTGGGGGTGGAACATAGTAATGATGTGGTGATATGTAGGGTGGAACATAGTAATGAGGTGGTGATATGTAGGGTGGAACATAGTAATGAGGTGGTGATATGTAGGGTGGAACATAGTAATGATGTGGTGATATGTAGGGTGGAACATAGTAATGATGTGGTGATATGTAGGGTGGAACATAGTAATGATGTGGTGATATGTAGGGTGGGGGTGGAACATAGTAATGAGGTGGTGATATGTAGGGTGGAACATAGTGATGATGTGGTGATATGTAGGGTGGAACATAGTAATGATGTGGTGATATGTAGAGTGGAACATAGTAATGATGTGGTGATATGTAGGGTGGGGGTGGAACATAGTAATGATGTGGTGATATGTAGGGTGGAACATAGTAATGATGTGGTGATATGTAGGGTGGAACATAGTAATGATGTGGTGATATGTAGGGTGGAACATAGTAATGATGTGGTGATATGTAGGGGGGAACATAGTAATGATGTGGTGATATGTAGGGTGGAACATAGTAATGATATGATGATGTGTAGGGTGGGGGTGGAACATAGTAATGAGGTGGTGATATGTAGGGTGGAACATAGTAATGATGTGGTGATATGTAGGGTGGAACATAGTAATGATATGGTGATATGTAGGGTGGAACATAGTAATGATGTGGTGATATGTAGGGTGGAACATAGTAATGAGGTGGTGATATGTAGGGTGGAACATAGTAATGATATGATGATGTGTAGGGTGGAACATAGTAATGATGTGGTGATATGTAGGGTGGAACATAATAATGAGGTGGTGATATGTAGGGTGGGGGTGGAACATAGTAATGATGTGGTGATATGTAGGGTGGAACATAGTAATGATGTGGTGATATGTAGGGTGGAACATAGTAATGATGTGGTGATATGTAGTGTGGAACATAGTAATGATGTGGTGATATGTAGGGTGGAACATAGTAATGAGGTGGTGATATGTAGGGTGGAACATAGTAATGATGTGGTGATATGTAGGGTGGAACATAGTAATGATGTGGTGATATGTAGGGTGGAACATAGTAATGATGTGGTGATATGTAGGGTGGGGGTGGAACATAGTAATGATGTGGTGATATGTAGGGTGGAACATAGTAATGATGTGGTGATATGTAGTGTGGAACATAGTAATGACGTGGTGATATGTAGGGTGGAACATAGTAATGATGTGGTGATATGTAGGGTGGAACATAGTAATGATGTGGTGATATGTAGTGTGGAACATAGTAATGATGTGGTGATATGTAGGGTGGAACATAGTAATGAGGTGGTGATATGTAGGGTGGGGGTGGAACATAGTAATGATGTGGTGATATGTAGGGTGGAACATAGTAATGATGTGGTGATATGTAGGGTGGAACATAGTAATGATATGGTGATATGTAGGGTGGAACATAGTAATGATGTGGTGATATGTAGGGTGGGGGTGGAACATAGTAATGAGGTGGTGATATGTAGGGTGGAACATAGTAATGATGTGGTGATATGTAGGGTGGAACATAGTAATGTTGTGGTGATATGTAGGGTGGAACATAGTAATGATGTGGTGATATGTAGGGTGGAACATAGTAATGATGTGGTGATATGTAAGGTGGAACATAGTAATGATATGGTGATATGTAGGGTGGAACATAGTAATGATGTGGTGATATGTAGGGTGGAACATAGTAATGATGTGGTGATATGTAGGGTGGAACATAGTAATGATATGGTGATATGTAGGGTGGAACATAGTAATGATGTGGTGATATGTAGGGTGGAACATAGTAATGATATGGTGATATGTAGGGTGGAACATAGTAATGATGTGGTGATATGTAGGGTGGAACATAGTAATGATGTGGTGATATGTAGGGGAGAACATACTAATGAGGTGGTGATATGTAGGGTGGAACATAGTAATGATGTGGTGATATGTAGGGGAGAACATAGTAATGATGTGGTGATATGTAGGGTGGAACATGGTAATGATGTGGTGATATGTAGGGTGGAACATAGTAATGATGTGGTGATATGTAGGGTGGAACATAGTAATGAGGTGGTGATATGTAGGGTGGAACATAGTAATGATATGATGATGTGTAGGGTGGAACATAGTAATGATGTGGTGATATGTAGGGTGGAACATAGTAATGATGTGGTGATATGTAGGGTGGAACATAGTAATGTTGTGGTGATATGTAGGGTGGAACATAGTAATGATGTGGTGATATGTAGGGGAGAACATAGTAATGATATGGTGATATGTAGGGTGGAACATAGTAATGATATGATGATGTGTAGGGTGGAACATAGTAATGATGTGGTGATATGTAGGGTGGAACATAATAATGAGGTGGTGATATGGCCTAGTGTGACAGTTTTTGAGAAACTCTCCCCTTTCTCCCAGTCCTTAGAGGACCACTGCCAGCATGTGTGTTCCTGGCAATGTTCTCCTGCTGTCTGAGTGTTCCTGGTAATGTTCTCTTGTTGTCTGAGTGTTCCTGGTAATGTTCTCATGTTGTCTGAGTGTTCCTGGTAATGTTCTCCTGCTGTCTGAGTGTTCCTGGTAATGTTCTCCTGCTGTCTGAGTGTTCCTGGTAATGTTCTCCTGCTGTCTGAGTGTTCCTGGTAAATGTTCTCCTGCTGTCTGAGTGTTCCTGGTAATGTTCTCCTGATTTCTGAGTGTTCCTGGAAATGTTCTCCTGATTTCTGAGTGTTCCTGGAAATGTTCTCCTGCTGTCTGTGTTCCTGGTAATGTTCTCCTGCTGTCTGTTCCTGATAACGTTCTCCTGCTGTCTGAGTGTTCCTGGTAATGTTCTCCTGCTGTCTGTTCCTGGTAATGTTCTCCTGCTGTCTGAGTGTTCCTGGTAATGTTCTCCTGCTGTCTGAGTGTTCCTGAGGGCCATTAATCAGTTTGGATCTAAACCAGATGTCTCTCTGATTACTTTCAAAGTGTTCCTGAGGGCCATTAATCAGTTTGGATCTAAACCAGATGTCTCTCTGATTTCTTTCAAAGTGTTCCTGAGGGACATTAATCAGTTTGGATCTAAACCAGATGTCTCTCTGATTTCTTTCAATGTGTTCCTGAGGGACATTAATCAGTTTGCATCTAAACCAGATGTCTCTGTGATTTCTTTCAAAGTGTTCCTGAGGGCCATTAATCAGTTTGGATCTAAACCAGATGTCTCTGTGATTTCTTTCAGAGTGTTCCTGAGGGCCATTAATCAGTTTGCATCTAAACCAGATGTCTCTGTGATTTCTTTCAGAGTGTTCCTGAGGGCCATTAATCAGTATGCAGCCGTGTTAAACAAGAAGTTCCTGGATCAGACCAACTTTGAGCTTCAGGTGAGCTCACCACTCTCTAAAGCCTCAGTTTGTTAAAAACAAATACTGTTACTCCATTAGTCAATCTGCCAGACCTGAAGACTGGTTGAATTATGTAAATCTAATGTCAAATCTCTGTTTATGTAGAGTTTTGTTTCGCTAGTCTTGCACTGCATTTGGAGAGCTTAACGAGACTGGTTGAATAGTGAAGTCATTAAAGACGGTTCAGAACGGTGACTTGATTGCCTTCAAAAGTATTTATTGCTGACACTTTGCAGAGCAATCTCCTGCATCAAAAACACTGGTTGAATACTGTTAATGAAATGTAAAATGTATGGTTATTTTAGGGCTGTCCCCGACCCCCCAAAAATATTGGTGGACTGAAAGTCGTCTGTTCTTTCGACCGATCGATTGCTAGAATGTTTTAAACGTGTATTTTTCCATATATCGACACACCCAATGTGTTTTAATAAAATCAGCTATATGTATTGAGCTTGTCTGATGCTTTAAGCTTACGGTTTGATTAAATAAGACAAATGCCTCAAGAGGGAGCCAGAGATCTAGATAACCAGAGTAAAACAACCTTAACCTTACCCAACTATTCTCCTCCTGTTCCTGCTGGCTTTCGCAGGTTCTGCCATTACTCTCAGGAAGTTGCCTTAATACACTACATGGGGAATCGGCAATATTTCTCATGTGGAATGTCAATGTATCTTACCGTTTCTACCAATCTGCCTGCCAGTTATGGATATCAAATGCACATTTCCGTGAAACATTTTACTTCTTATTTATAATATCGTCTTCATATCTCAAAATCATTGCCACGTGGTTAGTCTAAATTCTATCCAAATCTAAATGAAAATGATACAAACCTAAAGAGTCACTTCTATTTCCATTGCCAAATATGTTAAAATAGCATAAAGCTATTATTATTAGCAAATGAAATATAAATATAAATATCAAATTAATACATTACAGCCTGCAGGTAGAACATATTTGGATAAAAATAAAAAATAAAGATATGTACCAGTCAACATTACTCAACTCAAGGGTTTTTCTTTATTCTTACTATTTTCTACATTGTAGAATAATAGTGGAGATATGAAATAACACATATGGAATCATGTAGTAATCAAAATATATTTTATATTTAAGATTCTTTGCCTTGATGACAGCTTTGCACACTCTTCGATCCCCAAATGAGCACATTTATATGCCTTCATTTGCGCGCAGGCCAGGTATATATAGACCTACTTCTATGCGAGTATGTCCTTACTCAACATTGACAGGAGCACAGACAATGACTAAATTGGAGAGAGAAGTGCATTGTGCATCTAGGCGCATGGTCAATCCACCCTGAGGACGAGATCAATACGCTTCTACGTATCCAAGGGGTTTTCTTGATCCAGATAAAAGCAGATATCAGTTTATCTATGGAGATAAAAAAAAATACATATTTTATCATAAAGATAAGAATGCATTGAAATAAGTGTAAAAACTTAGGAAATAAATTAATTTAGTTAATTATTCCGCTCAAAGAAAGAGAAAGTAAATCCTGTTTTTATTTTTTTTGTTTTACTTTTACCTGTATTTAATGAGGAAATTCAGTTAAGGATAAATTATTATTTACAATGACGGCCTATGAGGTTAAACTGCCTTGTTCAGGGGCAGCTCGGGGATTCGATCTTACAACCTTTCGGTTACTAGTCCAACGCTCTAACCACTAGGCTACCTGCACCTGTTTCAGGTGGAGTATCAAGGGAGGGAAATTGGCTTTATGGAGATCTTTGTAAATTGTGTGTGACCCAAATATTTAAATTTCTGTGTCGTCACCCTGAAGGATACATGACTAAAATACGTTTGCATGGCAGAAGGATTAAAAGGCATCAATTCACTTTCAACCCGGATATTTTACCAAATGTCTTTAGTAGAACCTGGATCTCTGGAACAAACATTTCGCTACAATAACATCTGCTAAACATGTGACTAATACAATTGTATTTGATTTTGATTTTGGAAGACCAGTTAAAGGGTCAGACATATAAAATAGCACGTCATATGCATAGAGTGCTCTAAGCCTCCTCTTCGAATACCTTTTGATAGTGGTGTTACTATGTATTTGCTGTGGCTAAATGCTCAATTGCAATGGCAAACAGCTGAGGGGATAGAGGACAACCCTGGCTTGTTCCACGTTAAAGTTGGAAATACGGTTTTTATTTATTTGTACACGCTGCAACCAGGAGGAATAAAGGACTTTGATCCAGAACATAAAATTGTGACTGAATCCAAATGGTTTGAGAGTATAAAATAGATAATCCCACTCCACCCAATCAAACGCCTTCTCAGCGTCATGTGATAACATTATCTCTGGGTTATCAGATGAGGGATTATAAAGTATATCATACAGATGTGTGATGTTGAAAAAATAATGACGATTTTTAATTAAAACAGTTTGATCTGTGGAGATAATGTAGGGAAGGACTGACTCAAAATGTTTGATCTGTGGAGATAATGTAGGGAAGGACTGACTCAAAATGTTTGATCTGTGGAGATAATGTAGGGAAGGACTGACTCAAAATGTTTGATCTGTGGAGATAATGTAGGGAAGGACTGACTCAAAATGTTTGATCTGTAGAGATAATGTAGGGAAGGACTGACTCAAAATGTTTGATCTGTAGAGATAATGTAGGGAAGGACTGACTCAAAATGTTTGATCTGTAGAGATAATGTAGGGAAGGACTGACTCAAAATGTTTGATCTGTAGAGATAATGTAGGGAAGGACTGACTCAAAATGTTTGATCTGTAGAGATAATGTAGGGAAGGACTGACTCAAAATGTTTGCTCTGTGGAGATAATGTAGGGAAGGACTGACTCAAAATGTTTGATCTGTAGAGATAATGTAGGGAAGGACTGACTCAAAATGTTCGCTCTGTGGAGGAGGACTGACTCAAAATGTTTGCTCTGTGGAGGAGGACTGACTCAAAATGTTTGCTCTGTGGAGATAATGTAGGGAAGGACTGACTCAAAATGTTTGCTTTGTGGAGATAATGTAGGGAAGGACTGACTCAAAATGTTCGCTCTGTGGAGGAGGACTGACTCAAAATGTTTGCTCTGTGGAGATATTGTAGGGAAGGACTGACTCAAAATGTTTGCTTTGTGGAGATAATGTAGAGAATGACTGACTCAAAATGTTTGATCTGTGGAGATAATGTAGGGTAGGACTGACTCAAAACGTTTCATCTGTAGAGATAATGCAGCGAAGGACTGACTGAAAATGGCAGGCAATCATCTTAGAAAGAATCTTTACAACTCAATTCAGTAAAGAACTTAAAGGCCTATATGAACCACACTCAAGAGGTTGTTTTTATCAGAAGAAGTGACATGCATGCCTGTCTCATTGTTGACGGTTAAAGAGTTTGAGGAGAATTGATTCCTCAAATACGGAAAGCAAGAGAGGAGAGGTGTAGATCTGAGAATGTTTTCTATAAGAATTACCTCAGAAATCCATCGGGTCCAGGGGATTTACCACACTGCGTAGATTTAATTTCCAACACCATCTCTTCTACCGAGAGTTGCTCTTCTAGTTCAGCAGCTATCTCAGGTTCAACTGTAGGAACATCTACGTTCTCAACAAAGGTGTCAAGTAAGAAAAGTAAGTTACGTTACACCAATACAATCCTGGTAGTGGTGTAGTTTAGCCACGATGACATAAGGTTTTCCACCAGGCTACCTTGCTTGAGAGCCCCGGTGTGAGTGGTCTACAAGGACGTCTTTATCTAATTTGAGGGCTTCGTTCAATAACTTTAAAGAGTGTTGAAGTAGGACTTGAGCCCTGGTCCTCAACCCATGATCCTGGTGTTAGTCTTTCGCATATTACCTTGTAAATGTGTGCATATTGTATATTGGAGTTTCTTCAAAGTAGCCACCCTTTTCCTTGATGACAGCTTTGCACACTCTTGGCGTTCTCTCCACCAGTTTCACCTGGAATGCTTTTCCAACCGTCTTGAAGGAGTTCCCACATATGCTGAGCACTTGTTGACTGCTTTTCCTTCACTCTGCGGTCCGACTCATCTCAAACCATCTCATTTGGGTTGAGGTTGGGTGATTGTGGAGACCAGGTCATCTGATGCAGCACTCCATCACTCTCCTTGGTCAAATAGCCCTTACACAGCCTGGAGGTGTGTTGGGTCATTGTCATTTTGAAAAAGAAATTATAATCCCACTAAGCGCAAACCAGATGTGATGGCATATCGCTGCAGAATGCTGTGGTAGCAATGCTGGTTAAGTGTGCCTTGAATTCTAAATAAATCACTGACAGTGTCACCATCAAAGCACCCTGACACCATCACACTTCCTCCTCCATGCTTCACGATGGGAACCACACACGTGAAGATCATCTGATCACTTACTCTGCATCCCACAAAGACACAGCGGTTGGAACCACAAATCTCAAATCATCAGACCAAAGGGCAGTTTTCCATCAGTCTAATTGCTCATGTTTCTTGGCCCAAGCAAGTATCTTCTTATTATTGGTGTCCTTTAGTAGTGGTTTCTTTGCATCAATTCGACCATGAAGGCCTGATTCAAGCAGTGACCTCAGAACAGCTGATGTTGAGATGTGTCTGTTACTTTAACTCTGTGAAGCATTTATTTGGGCTGCAATTTCTGAGGCTAGTAACTCTAATGTGCAGCAGAGGTAACTCTGGGTCTTCCTTTCCCGTGGCGGTTCTCATTAGAGCCAGTTTAATCACAGCGCTTGATGGTTTTTGCGACTGCAGTTGAAGAAACATTCAAAGTTCTTGACATTTTCCGGATTGACTGACCTTCATCTCTTAAAGTAATGATGGACTGTCGTTTCTCTTTGATTATTTGAGCTGTTCTTAATGTGGACTTGGTCTTTTACCAAATAGGGCTATCTTCTGTATACCACCCCTACCTTGTCACAGCACAACTGATTGGCTCAAACACATTAAGAAGGAAAGAAATTTCACAAATTAACGTGTCAATTGAAATGCATTCCAGGTGACTACCTCATGAAGCTGTTTGAGAAAATGCCAAGAGAGTGCAAAGTTGTCATCAAGGCAAAGGGTGGCTACTTTGAATAATCTCAAATATAAAATATATTTTGATTTGTTTAACACTTTTTTGGTTACTACATGATTCCATATGTGTTATTTCATAGTTTTGATGTCTTCACTATTATTCTGCAAATACAGAAAATAGTACAAATAAAGAAAATCCTGGAATGAGTAGGTGTCCAAAGTTTTAATATTTCTATATTTGATTTTGAATGCATTTCTAATCTCAGCATCCACAATAAAACACTCTCTCACTGCATTTATTTTCTGTAAACTTAACGTGTAAATATTTGTATGAACATAACAAGATTCAGCAACTGAGACATAAACTGAACACGTTCCACAGACATGTGACTAACAGAAATGTTATAATTTGTCCCTGAACAAAGGGGGGGTCAAAATCAAAAGTAACAGTCAGTATCTGGTGTGGCCACCAGCTGCATTAAGTACTGCAGTGCATGTCCTCCTGAACTGCACCAGATATGCCAGTTCTTGCTGTGAGATGTTACCCCACTCTTCCACCAAGGCACCTGCAAGTTCCCGGACATTTCTGGGGGGAATGGGCCTAGCCCTGACCCTCCGATCTAACAGGTCCCAGACGTGCTCAATGGGATTGAGATCCGGGCTCTTCGCTGGCCATGGCAGAACACTGACATTTCTGTTTTGCAGGAAATCAAGCACAGAATGAGCAGTATGGCTGGTGGCATTGTCATGCCGGAGGGTCATGTCAGGATGAGCCTGCAGGAAGGGTACCACTTGAGGGGGTAGGATGTCTTCCCTTTAACGCACAGCGTTGAGATTGCCTGCAATGACAACAAGCTCAGTCCGATGAGGCTGTGACACACCGCCCCAGACCATGACGGACCCTCCACCTCCAAATCGATCTCGCTCCAGAGTACAGGCATCGGTGTAATGCTCATTCCTTCAATTATAAATGCAAATCTGACCATCACCCCTGGTGAGACAAAACCGCGACTCGTCAGTGAAGAGCACTTTTTGCCAGTCCTGTCTGGTCCAGCGACGGTGGGTTTGTGCTCATAGGCGACGTTGTTGCCGGTGATGCCTGGTGAGGACCTGCCTTACAACAGGCCTACAAGCCCTCAGTCCAGCCTCTCTGAGCCTATTGCGGACAGTCTGAGCACTGATGGAGGGATTGTGCGTTCCTGGTGTAACTCGGGCAGTTGTTGTTGCCATCCTGTACCTGTCCCGCAGGTGTGATGTTCGGATGTACCGATCCTGTGCAGGTGTTGTTACACGTGGTCTGCCACTGCGAGGACGATCAGCTGTCCGTCCTGTCTCCCTGTAGCGCTGTCTTAGGCGTCTCACAGTACGGACATTGTAATTTATTCCTCATCTGCAGTCCTCATGCCTCCTGCAGCATGCCTAAGGCACGTTCACACAGATGAGCAGCGACCCTGGGCATCTTTCTTTTGGTGTTTTTCAGAGTCAGTACAAAGGCCTCTTTAGTGTCCTAAGTTTTCATAACTGTGACCTTAATTGCCTACCGTCTGTAAGCTGTTAGTGTCTTACCGTTCCACAGGTTCATGTTCATTCATTGTTTATGGTTCATTGAACAAGCCTGGGAAACAGTGTTTAAACCCTTTACAATGAAGATCTGTGAAGTTATTTGGATTTTTACAAATTATCTTTGACAGGGTCCTGAAAAAGGGATGTTTATTTTTTTTCACTTGTCATTGTGGACTATTGTGGTGTATTGTGGTGCATTGTGGGGCATTGTGGGATATTGTGGGGCATTGTGGGGTATTGTGTGTAGATGGGTGAGAAAAGAGATCCATTTAATCCATGTTGAATTCAGGCTGTAACAACATGGAGATTAAGTCCAGGGGTATAAACACTTTCTGAAGGCTCTGTAATAGTAGGGATTACGTCCCAAAGGACACCTTATCCCCTAGGTAGTGCACTACTTTTGACTAGGGCTCTGGTACGAAGTAGTGCACTGAATAGAGAATAGGGTGCCATTTGGGATTCACTTGGTCATTTGAACGCTCTTAACGAAAGGGGTTGAACTCTACAGCACTAAAATGAGATTAGCATAAACACGTTTGACAGTGGTACGCTTAAATTACTGTATAATGAGCTGTGATTTAAAAAAAAGCCATTTCGGGAATATTTTATCTCGTCTCTTCGAGGCATTCATGCTCCTTTTTTTCCTACTTTTCAAATCTGTCACATATGGAATAATTGTTAATGCTGTTAACTATTTAAGTGCAGACGAGGGTCTGGGCAGCTTTTCAAAGCCTTCAGGTCATGTCTTCATTGTGATAAAGTTCACGCGTCTCCTAATAACACTGAGACGTCCTGCTGAATTCTGTTATTTTGAATATGTCTTCATTCACAACTAAAGGGCACAGGGATCATTTGTCTGGCTACAACACCTCTTTAATAGAATGAATATGTGTCTCTGAATCTAAGCCATGTTGTCGTCTGTGTGTCGGTGCCTCTGCTTCAGAAAGAGAGTGTCTGAAGGGCGGAGTCTAATATAGAATGGTCTGAATGTTTATAGATATCTTCAGGATGAGATTGTTATTGCTATGACAACCTGGCAATATGCACCTCTCTCTCTTTCTCCCTTCTCTCTTCCCTCTCTCTTCCCCCTCTCCTCCCTTCTCTCCTCCCTTCTCTCTTCCATCTCTCTTCCCCCTCTCCTCCCTTCTCTCTTCTCTCCTCACTTATCTCCCTCTCTCCTCTCTTCTCTCCTCTCTCTCCTCACTTTTCTCCCTCTCTCCTCCCTTCTCACTTATCTCCCTCTCTCCTCTCTTCTCTCTTCCCCCTCTCCTCCCCTCTCTCTTCTCTCCTCACTTATCTCCCTCTCTCCTCTCTTCTCTCCTCTCAGCTGTGGAACAACTACTTCCACCTCGCCGTGGCGTATCTTACCCAGGAGTCCTTGCAGCTTGAGAACTTCTCCAGCGACAAACGATCCAAGATCTTCCAGAAGTGAGTTACATTACCCCCGTCACGCACTCCCCAGAGGACAGGACATTACCCCCGTCACGCACTCCCCAGAGGACAGGACATTACCCCCGTCACGCACTCCCCAGAGGACAGGACATTACCCCCGTCACACACTCCCCAGAGGACAGGACATTACCCCCGTCACGCACTCCCCAGAGGACAGGACATTACCCCCGTCACGCACTCCCCAAAGGACATTACCCCCGTCACGCACTCCCCAGAGGACAGGACATTACCCCCGTCACGCACTCCCCAGAGGACAGGACATTACCCCCGTCACGCACTCCCCAAAGGACATTACCCCCGTCACGCACTCCCCAGAGGACAGGACATTACCCCCGTCACGCACTCCCCAGAGGACAGGACATTACCCCCGTCACACACTCCCCAGAGGACAGGACATTACCCCCGTCACGCACTCCCCAAAGGACATTACCCCCGCCACGCACTCCCCAGAGGACAGGACATTACCCCCGTCACGCACTCCCCAGAGGACAGGACATTACCCCCGTCACGCACTCCCCAGAGGACAGGACATTACCCCCGTCACGCACTCCCCAAAGGACATTACCCCCGTCACGCACTCCCCAGAGGACATTACCCCCGTCACGCACTCCCCAGAGGACATTACCCCCGTCACACACTCCCCAGAGGACATTACCCCCGTCACACACTCCCCAGAGGACAGGACATTACCCCCGTCACGCACTCCCCAAAGGACATTACCCCCGTCACGCACTCCCCAGAGGACATTACCCCCGTCACACACTCCCCAGAGGACATTACCCCCGTCACACACTCCCTAGAGGACATTACCCCCGTCACACACTCCCCAGGGGACAGGACATTACCCCCATCACGCACTCCCCAGAGGACAGGACATTACCCCCGTCACACACTCCCCAGAGGACAGGACATTACCCCCGTCACACACTCCCCAGAGGACATTACCCCCGTCACACACTCCCCAGAGGAC
>NC_143044.1:59530000-59575000 GCF_057628025.1 Oncorhynchus mykiss | reverse complement strand
CAGGGTACCAGTATCTACCGTGGTGAGGAGGTGAGGAGGGGTTCAGAGTACCAGTATCTACCGTGGTGAGGAGGGGAGGAGGGGTTCAGGGTACCAGTAACTACCGTGTTGAGGAGGTGAGGAGATGTTCAGGGTACCAGTATCTACTGTGGTGAGGAGGGGAGGAGGGGTTCAGGGTACCAGTATCTACTGTGGTGAGGAGGGGAGGAGGGGTTCAGGGTACCAGTATCTACTGTGGTGAGGAGGGGAGGAGGGGTTCAGGGTACCAGTATCTACTGTGTTGAGGAGGGGAGGAGGGGTTCAGGGTACCAGTATCTACCGTGGTGAGGAGGGGAGGAGGGGTTCAGGGTACCAGTATCTACTGTGGTGAGGAGGGGTTCAGGGTACCAGTATCTACCGTGGGGAGGAGGGGAGGAGGGGTTCAGGGTACCAGTATCTACCATGGTGAGGAGAGGAGGAGTGGTTCAGGGTACCAGTATCTACCGTGGTGAGGAGAGGAGGAGGGGTTCAGGGTACCAGTATCTACCGTGGTGAGGAGAGGAGGAGGGGTTCAGGGTACCAGTATCTACCGTGGGGAGGAGGGGAGGAGGGGTTCAGGGTACCAGTATCTACCGTGTTGAGGAGGTGAGGAGATGTTCAGGGTACCAGTATCTACCGTGGTGAGGAGAGGAGGAGGGGTTCAGGGTACCAGTATCTACCGTGGGGAGGAGGGGAGGAGGGGTTCAGGGTACCAGTATCTACCGTGTTGAGGAGGTGAGGAGATGTTCAGGGTACCAGTATCTACCGTGGTGAGGAGAGGAGGAGGGGTTCAGGGTACCAGTATCTACCGTGGGGAGGAGGGGAGGAGGGGTTCAGGGTACCAGTATCTACCGTGTTGAGGAGGTGAGGAGTGGTTCAGGGTACCAGTATCTACCGTGGTGAGGAGGGGTTCAGGGTACCAGTATCTACCGTGGTGAGGAGGGGAGGAGGGGTTCAGGGTACCAGTATCTACCGTGGTGAGGAGGTGAGGAGGGGTTCAGGGTACCAGTATCTACCGTGGTGAGGAGGGGAGGAGAGGTTCAGGGTACCAGTATCTATCGTGGTGAGGAGTGGTTCAGGGTACCAGTATCTACCGTGGTGAGGAGGTGAGGAGGGGTTCAGGGTACCAGTATCTACTTTGGGGAGGAGGGGTTCAGGGTACCAGTATCTACCGTGGTGAGGAGGGGTTCAGGGTACCAGTATCTACTGTGTTGAGGAGGGGAGGAGGGGTTCAGGGTACCAGTATCTACAGTGTTGAGGAGGGGAGGAGGGGTTCAGGGTACCAGTATCTACTGTGGTGAGGAGGGGTTCAGGGTACCAGTATCTACCGTGTTGAGGAGGGGTTCAGGGTACCAGTATCTACTGTGGTGAGGAAGGGTTCAGGGTACCAGTATCTACCGTGTTGAGGAGGGGAGGAGTGGTTCAGGGTACCAGTATCTACTGTGGTGAGGAGGGGTTCAGGGTACCAGTATCTACCGTGTTGAGGAGGGGAGGAGGGGTTCAGGGTACCAGTATCTACCGTGGTGAGGAGGGGAGGAGGGGTTCAGGGTACCAGTATCTACCGTGTTGAGGAGGGGAGGAGTGGTTCAGGGTACCAGTATCTACCGTGGTGAGGAGGGGTTCAGGGTACCAGTATCTACTGTGTTGAGGAGGGGAGGAGGGGTTCAGGGTACCAGTATCTACTGTGTTGAGGAGGGGAGGAGGGGTTCAGGGTACCAGTATCTACCGTGGTGAGGAGGGGAGGAGGGGTTCAGGGTACCAGTATCTACCGTGTTGAGGAGGGGAGGAGTGGTTCAGGGTACCAGTATCTACCGTGGTGAGGAGGGGTTCAGGGTACCAGTATCTACCGTGTTGAGGAGGGGAGGAGGGGTTCAGGGTACCAGTATCTACTGTGTTGAGGAGGGGAGGAGGGGTTCAGGGTACCAGTATCTACCGTGGGGAGGAGGGGAGGAGGGGTTCAGGGTACCAATACCTACTGTGGTGAGGAGGGGAGGAGGGGTTCAGGGTACCAGTATCTACCGTGGTGAGGAGGGGAGGAGTGGTTCAGGGTACCAGTATCTACCGTGGTGAGGAGGGGATCAGGGTACCAGTATCTACCGTGTTGAGGAGGGGAGGAGGGGTTCAGGGTACCAGTATCTACTGTGTTGAGGAGGGGAGGAGGGGTTCAGGGTACCAGTATCTACCGTGGGGAGGAGGGGAGGAGGGGTTCAGGGTACCAATACCTACTGTGGTGAGGAGGGGAGGAGGGGTTCAGGGTACCAGTATCTACCGTGGTGAGGAGGGGAGGAGGGGTTCAGGGTACCAGTATCTACCGTGGTGAGGAGGGGAGGAGGGGTTCAGGGTACCAGTATCTACTGTGGTGAGGAGGGGAGGAGGGGTTCAGGGTACCAGTATCTATCGTGGTGAGGAGGGGTTCAGGGTACCAGTATCTACCGTGGGGAGGAGGGGTTCAGGGTACCAGTATCTACCGTGGTGAGGAGGGGTTCAGGGTACCAGTATCTACCATGTTGAGGAGGGGAAGAGGGGTTCAGGGTACCAGTATCTACCGTGGTGAGGAGGGGAGGAGGGGTTCAGGGTACCAGTATCTACCGTATTGAGGAGCGGAGGAGGGGTTCAGGGTACCAGTATCTACCGTGGTGAGGAGGGGAGGAGGGGTTCAGGGTACCAGTATCTACCGTGGTGAGGAGGGGTTCAGGGTACCAGTATCTACCGTGTTGAGGAGGGGAGGAGGGGTTCAGGGTACCAGTATCTACCGTGGTGAGGAGGGGTTCAGGGTACCAGTATCTACCGTGGTGAGGAGAGGAGGAGTGGTTCAGGGTACCAGTATCTACCGTGGTGAGGAGGGGAGGAGGGGTTCAGGGTACCAGTATCTACCGTGGTGAGGAGGGGAGGAGGGGTTCAGGGTACCAGTATCTACCGTGGTGAGGAGGGGTTCAGGGTACCAGTATCTACCGTGGTGAGGAGAGGAGGAGTGGTTCAGGGTACCAGTATCTACCGTGGGGAGGAGGGGTTCAGGGTACCAGTATCTACTGTGGTGAGGAGGGGTTCAGGGTACCAGTATCTACCGTGGTGAGGAGGGGAGGAGGGGTTCAGGGTACCAGTATCTACTGTGGTGAGGAGGGGTTCAGGGTACCAGTATCTACCGTGGTGAGGAGGGGAGGAAGGGTTCAGGGTACCAGTATCTACCGTGGTGAGGAGGGGTTCAGGGTACCAGTATCTACTGTGGTGAGGAGGGGTTCAGGGTACCAGTATCTACCGTGGTGAGGAGGGGTTCAGGGTACCAGTATCTACTGTGGTGAGGAGGGGTTCAGGGTACCAGTATCTATCGTGGTGAGGTGAGGAGGGGTTCAGGGTACCAGTATCTACTGTGGTGAGGAGGGGTTCAGGGTACCAGTATCTACCGTGTTGAGGAGGGGTTCAGGGTACCAGTATCTACCGTGGTGAGGAGAGGAGGAGTGGTTCAGGGTACCAGTATCTACCGTGGTGAAGAGGGGTTCAGGGTACCAGTATCTACCGTGGGGAGGAGGGGTTCAGGGTACCAGTATCTACCGTGGTGAGGAGGGGAGGAGGGGTTCAGGGTACCAGTATCTACTGTGGTGAGGAGGGGTTCAGGGTACCAGTATCTACCGTGGTGAGGAGGGGTTCAGGGTACCAGTATCTACTGTGGTGAGGAGGGGTTCAGGGTACCAGTATCTACTGTGGTGAGGAGGGGTTCAGGGTACCAGTATCTACTGTGGTGAGGAGGGGTTCAGGGTACCAGTATCTACCGTGGTGAGGAGGGGAGGAGGGGTTCAGGGTACCAGTATCTACTGTGGTGAGGAGGGGTTCAGGGTACCAGTATCTACCGTGGTGAGGAGGGGAGGAAGGGTTCAGGGTACCAGTATCTACCGTGGTGAGGAGGGGTTCAGGGTACCAGTATCTACTGTCGTGAGGAGGGGTTCAGGTACCAGTATCTACCGTGGTGAGGAGGGGTTCAGGGTACCAGTATCTACTGTGGTGAGGAGGGGTTCAGGGTACCAGTATCTACCGTGGTGAGGAGGGGAGGAGGGGTTCAGGGTACCAGTATCTACCGTGTTGAGGAGGGGTTCAGGGTACCAGTATCTACCGTGGTGAGGAGAGGAGGAGTGGTTCAGGGTACCAGTATCTACCGTGGTGAGGAGGGGAGGAGGGGTTCAGGGTACCAGTATCTACCGTGGGGAGGAGGGGTTCAGGGTACCAGTATCTACCGTGGTGAGGAGGGGAGGAGGGGTTCAGGGTACCAGTATCTACTGTGGTGAGGAGGGGTTCAGGGTACCAGTATCTACCGTGGTGAGGAGGGGAGGAGGGGTTCAGGGTACCAGTATCTACTGTGGTGAGGAGGGGTTCAGGGTACCAGTATCTACTGTGGTGAGGAGGGGTTCAGGGTACCAGTATCTACTGTGGTGAGGAGGGGTTCAGGGTACCAGTATCTACCGTGGTGAGGAGGGGAGGAGGGGTTCAGGGTACCAGTATCTACCGTGGTGAGGAGGGGAGGAGGGGTTCAGGGTACCAGTATCTACCGTGGTGAGGAGGGGTTCAGGGTACCAGTATCTACTGTGGTGAGGAGGGAAGGAGGGGTTCAGGGTACCAGTATCTACCGTGGGGAGGAGGGGTTCAGGGTACCAGTATCTACCGTGGTGAGGAGGGGAGGAGGGGTTCAGGGTACCAGTATCTACTGTGGTGAGGAGGGGTTCAGGGTACCAGTATCTACCGTGGTGAGGAGGGGAGGAGGGGTTCAGGGTACCAGTATCTACCGTGGTGAGGAGGGGTTCAGGGTACCAGTATCTACTGTGGTGAGGAGGGAAGGAGGGGTTCAGGGTACCAGTATCTACTGTGGTGAGGAGGGGTTCAGGGTACCAGTATCTACCGTGGTGAGGAGGGGAGGAGGGGTTCAGGGTACCAGTATCTACTGTGGTGAGGAGGGGTTCAGGGTACCAGTATCTACTGTGGTGAGGAGGGGTTCAGGGTACCAGTATCTACTGTGGTGAGGAGGGGTTCAGGGTACCAGTATCTACCGTGGTGAGGAGGGGAGGAGGGGTTCAGGGTACCAGTATCTACCGTGGTGAGGAGGGGAGGAGGGGTTCAGGGTACCAGTATCTACCGTGGTGAGGAGGGGTTCAGGGTACCAGTATCTACTGTGGTGAGGAGGGAAGGAGGGGTTCAGGGTACCAGTATCTACCGTGGGGAGGAGGGGTTCAGGGTACCAGTATCTACCGTGGTGAGGAGGGGAGGAGGGGTTCAGGGTACCAGTATCTACTGTGGTGAGGAGGGGTTCAGGGTACCAGTATCTACCGTGTTGAGGAGGGAAGGAGGGGTTCAGGGTACCAGTATCTACCGTGGGGAGGAGGGGTTCAGGGTACCAGTATCTACAGTGGTGTGGAGGGGAGGAGGGGTTCAGGGTACCAGTATCTACTGTGGTGAGGAGGGGTTCAGGGTACCAGTATCTACCGTGGTGAGGAGGGGAGGAGGGGTTCAGGGTACCAGTATCTACTGTGGTGAGGAGGGGTTCAGGGTACCAGTATCTACCGTGGTGAGGAGGGGTTCAGGGTACCAGTATCTACTGTGGTGAGGAGGGGTTCAGGGTACCAGTATCTATCGTGGTGAGGAGGGGAGGAGGGGTTCAGGGTACCAGTATCTACTGTGGTGAGGAGGGGTTCAGGGTACCAGTATCTACCGTGTTGAGGAGGGGTTCAGGGTACCAGTATCTACTGTGGTGAGGAGGGGTTCAGGGTACCAGTATCTACCGTGTTGAGGAGGGGTTCAGGGTACCAGTATCTACCGTGGTGAGGAGGGGTTCAGGGTACCAGTATCTACCATGTTGAGGAGGGGAGGAGGAGTTCAGGGTACCAGTATCTACCGTGTTGAGGAGGGGTTCAGGGTACCAGTATCTACCGTGGTGAGGAGGGGTTCAGGGTACCAGTCTCTACCGTGTTGAGGAGGGGTTCAGGGTACCAGTATCTACCGTGGTGAGGAGGGGTTCAGGGTACCAGTATCTATCGTGGTGAGGAGGGGTTCAGGGTACCAGTATCTATCGTGGTGAGGAGGGGAGGAGGGGTACAGGGTACCAGTATCTACTGTGGTGAGGAGGGGTTCAGGGTACCACTATCTACCATGTTGAGGAGGGGTTCAGGGTACCAGTATCTACCGTGTTGAGGAGGGGTTCAGGGTACCAGTATCTACTGTGGTGAGGAGGGGAGGAGGGGTTCAGGGTACCAGTATCGACCGTGTTGAGGAGGGGAGGAGGGGTTCAGGGTACCAGTATCTACCGTGGTGAGGAGGGGTTCAGGGTACCAGTATCTACCGTGGTGAGGAGGGGTTCAGGGTACCAGTATCTATCGTGGTGAGGAGGGGTTCAGGGTACCAGTATCTACCGTGGTGAGGAGAGGAGGAGGGGTTCAGGGTACCAGTATCTACCGTGGTGAGGAGGGGTTCAGGGTACCAGTATCTACCGTGTTGAGGAGGGGAGGAGGGGTTCAGGGTACCAGTATCTACTGTGGTGAGGAGGGGTTCAGGGTACCAGTATCTACTGTGGTGAGGAGGGGAGGAGGGGTTCAGGGTACCAGTATCTACCGTGGTGAGGAGGGGAGGAGGGGTTCAGGGTACCAGTATCTACCGTGGTGAGGAGGGGTTCAGGGTACCAGTATCTACCGTGGTGAGGAGGGGATGAGGGGTTCAGGGTACCAGTATCTACCCTGGTGAGGAGGGGAGGAGGGTTTCAGGGTACCAGTATCTACCGTGGTGAAGAGGGGAGGAGGGGTTCAGGGTACCAGTATCTACCGTGGTGAGGAGGGGTTCAGGGTACCAGTATCTACCATGTTGAGGAGGGGAGGAGGAGTTCAGGGTACCAGTATCTACCGTGTTGAGGAGGGGTTCAGGGTACCAGTATCTACCGTGGTGAGGAGGGGTTCAGGGTACCAGTATCTACCGTGTTGAGGAGGGGAGGAGGAGTTCAGGGTACCAGTATCTACCGTGTTGAGGAGGGGTTCAGGGTACCAGTATCTACCGTGGTGAGGAGGGGTTCAGGGTACCAGTATCTACCCTGGTGAGGAGGGGAGGAGGGGTTCAGGGTACCAGTATCTACCGTGGTGAAGAGGGGAGGAGGGGTTCAGGGTACCAGTATCTACCGTGGTGAGGAGGGGTTCAGGGTACCAGTATCTACCATGTTGAGGAGGGGAGGAGGAGTTCAGGGTACCAGTATCTACCGTGTTGAGGAGGGGTTCAGGGTACCAGTATCTACCGTGGTGAGGAGGGGTTCAGGGTACCAGTATCTACCGTGTTGAGGAGGGGTTCAGGGTACCAGTATCTACCGTGGTGAGGAGGGGTTCAGGGTACCATTATCTACCATGTTGAGGAGGGGTTCAGGGTACCAGTATCTACCGTGTTGAGGAGGGGTTCAGGGTACCAGTATCTACCGTGGTGAGGAGGGGTTCAGGGTACCAGTATCTACCGTGGTGAGGAGGGGTTCAGGGTACCAGTATCTATCGTGGTGAGGAGGGGTTCAGGGTACCAGTATCTACCGTGGTGAGGAGAGGAGGAGGGGTTCAGGGTACCAGTATCTACCGTGGTGAGGAGGGGTTCAGGGTACCAGTATCTACCGTGTTGAGGAGGGGAGGAGGGGTTCAGGGTACCAGTATCTACTGTGGTGAGGAGGGGTTCAGGGTACCAGTATCTACTGTGGTGAGGAGGGGAGGAGGGGTTCAGGGTACCAGTATCTACCGTGGTGAGGAGGGGAGGAGGGGTTCAGGGTACCAGTATCTACCCTGGTGAGGAGGGGAGGAGGGGTTCAAGGTACCAGTATCTACCGTGGTGAAGAGGGGAGGAGGGGTTCAGGGTACCAGTATCTACCGTGGTGAGGAGGGGTTCAGGGTACCAGTATCTACCATGTTGAGGTGGGGAGGAGGAGTTCAGGGTACCAGTATCTACCGTGTTGAGGAGGGGTTCAGGGTACCAGTATCTACCGTGGTGAGGAGGGGTTCAGGGTATCAGTATCTACCGTGTTGAGGAGGGGTTCAGGGTACCAGTATCTACCGTGGTGAGGAGGGGTTCAGGGTACCAGTATCTATCGTGGTGAGGAGGGGTTCAGGGTACCAGTATCTATCGTGGTGAGGAGGGGAGGAGGGGTTCAGGGTACCAGTATCTACTGTGGTGAGGAGGGGTTCAGGGTACCAGTATCTACCATGTTGAGGAGGGGTTCAGGGTACCAGTATCTACCGTGTTGAGGAGGGGTTCAGGGTACCAGTATCTACTGTGGTGAGGAGGGGAGGAGGGGTTCAGGGTACCAGTATCTACCGTGTTGAGGAGGGGAGGAGGGGTTCAGGGTACCAGTATCTACCGTGGTGAGGAGGGGTTCAGGGTACCAGTATCTACCGTGGTGAGGAGGGGTTCAGGGTACCAGTATCTATCGTGGTGAGGAGGGGTTCAGGGTACCAGTATCTACCGTGGTGAGGAGAGGAGGAGGGGTTCAGGGTACCAGTATCTACCGTGGTGAGGAGGGGTTCAGGGTACCAGTATCTACCGTGTTGAGGAGGGGAGGAGGGGTTCAGGGTACCAGTATCTACTGTGGTGAGGAGGGGTTCAGGGTACCAGTATCTACCGTGGTGAGGAGGGGAGGAGGGGTTCAGGGTACCAGTATCTACCGTGTTGAGGAGGGGAGGAGTGGTTCAGGGTACCAGTATCTACAGTGTTGAGGAGGGGAGGAGGGGTTCAGGGTACCAGTATATACCGTGGTGAGGAGGGGAGGAGTGGTTCAGGGTACCAGTATCTACCGTGGTGAGGAGGGGAGGAGGGGTTCAGGGTACCAGTATCTACCGTGGTGAGGAGGGGAGGAGAGGTTCAGGGTACCAGTATCTACTGTGTTGAGGAGGGGAGGAGGGGTTCAGGGTACCAGTATCTACTGTGTTGAGGAGGGGAGGAGGGGTTCCGGGTACCAGTATCTACTGTGGTTAGGAGGGGTTCCGGGTACCAGTATCTACTGTGGTTAGGAGGGGTTCAGGGTACCAGTATCTACTGTGGTGAGGAGGGGAGGAGGGGTTCAGGGTACCAGTATCTACTGTGTTGAGGAGGGGTTCAGGGTACCAGTATCTACCGTGGTGAGGAGGGGTTCAGGGTACCAGTATCTATCGTGGTGAGGAGGGGTTCAGGGTACCAGTATCTACCGTGGTGAGGAGAGGAGGAGGGGTTCAGGGTACCAGTATCTACCGTGGTGAGGAGGGGTTCAGGGTACCAGTATCTACCGTGGTGAGGAGGGGAGGAGGGGTTCAGGGTACCAGTATCTACCGTGTTGAGGAGGGGAGGAGGGGTTCAGGGTACCAGTATCTACTGTGGTGAGGAGGGGTTCAGGGTACCAGTATCTACCGTGGTGAGGAGGGGAGGAGGGGTTCAGGGTACCAGTATCTACCGTGTTGAGGAGGGGAGGAGTGGTTCAGGGTACCAGTATCTACAGTGTTGAGGAGGGGAGGAGGGGTTCAGGGTACCAGTATCTACCGTGGTGAGGAGGGGAGGAGTGGTTCAGGGTACCAGTATCTACCGTGGTGAGGAGGGGAGGAGGGGTTCAGGGTACCAGTATCTACCGTGGTGAGGAGGGGAGGAGAGGTTCAGGGTACCAGTATCTACTGTGTTGAGGAGGGGAGGAGGGGTTCAGGGTACCAGTATCTACTGTGTTGAGGAGGGGAGGAGGGGTTCCGGGTACCAGTATCTACTGTGGTTAGGAGGGGTTCCGGGTACCAGTATCTACTGTGGTTAGGAGGGGTTCAGGGTACCAGTATCTACTGTGTTGAGGAGGGGTTCAGGGTACCAGTATCTACTGTGGTGAGGAGGGGAGGAGGGGTTCAGGGTACCAGTATCTACTGTGTTGAGGAGGGGTTCAGGGTACCAGTATCTACTGTGGTGAGGAGGGGAGGAGGGGTTCAGGGTACCAGTATCTACTGTGGTGAGGAGGGGAGGAGGGGTTCAGGGTACCAGTATCTACTGTGTTGAGGAGGGGTTCAGGGTACCAGTACCTACTGTGGTGAGGAGGGGAGGAGGGGTTCAGGGTACCAGTATATCCTGTGGTGAGGAGGGGAGGAGGGGTTCAGGGTACCAGTATCTACTGTGTTGAGGAGGGGTTCAGGGTACCAGTACCTACTGTGGTGAGGAGGGGAGGAGGGGTTCAGGGTACCAGTATATCCTGTGGTGAGGAGGGGAGGAGGGGTTCAGGGTACCAGTATATCCTGTGGTGAGGAGGGGTTCCGGGTACCAGTATCTACTGTGGTTAGGAGGGGTTCAGGGTACCAGTATCTACTGTGGTGAGGAGGGGAGGAGGGATTCAGGGTACCAGTATCTACTGTGTTGAGGAGGGGTTCAGGGTACCAGTATCTACCGTGGTGAGGAGGGGTTCAGGGTACCAGTATCTATCGTGGTGAGGAGGGGTTCAGGGTACCAGTATCTACCGTGGTGAGGAGAGGAGGAGGGGTTCAGGGTACCAGTATCTACCGTGGTGAGGAGGGGTTCAGGGTACCAGTATCTACCGTGGTGAGGAGGGGAGGAGGGGTTCAGGGTACCAGTATCTACCGTGTTGAGGAGGGGAGGAGGGGTTCAGGGTACCAGTATCTACTGTGGTGAGGAGGGGTTCAGGGTACCAGTATCTACCGTGGTGAGGAGGGGAGGAGGGGTTCAGGGTACCAGTATCTACCGTGTTGAGGAGGGGAGGAGTGGTTCAGGGTACCAGTATCTACAGTGTTGAGGAGGGGAGGAGGGGTTCAGGGTACCAGTATCTACCGTGGTGAGGAGGGGAGGAGTGGTTCAGGGTACCAGTATCTACCGTGGTGAGGAGGGGAGGAGGGGTTCAGGGTACCAGTATCTACCGTGGTGAGGAGGGGAGGAGAGGTTCAGGGTACCAGTATCTACTGTGTTGAGGAGGGGAGGAGGGGTTCAGGGTACCAGTATCTACTGTGTTGAGGAGGGGAGGAGGGGTTCCGGGTACCAGTATCTACTGTGGTTAGGAGGGGTTCCGGGTACCAGTATCTACTGTGGTTAGGAGGGGTTCAGGGTACCAGTATCTACTGTGTTGAGGAGGGGTTCAGGGTACCAGTATCTACTGTGGTGAGGAGGGGAGGAGGGGTTCAGGGTACCAGTATCTACTGTGTTGAAGAGGGGTTCAGGGTACCAGTATCTACTGTGGTGAGGAGGGGAGGAGGGGTTCAGGGTACCAGTATCTACTGTGGTGAGGAGGGGAGGAGGGGTTCAGGGTACCAGTATCTACTGTGTTGAGGAGGGGTTCAGGGTACCAGTACCTACTGTGGTGAGGAGGGGAGGAGGGGTTCAGGGTACCAGTATATCCTGTGGTGAGGAGGGGAGGAGGGGTTCAGGGTACCAGTATCTACCGTGGTGAGGAGGGGAGGAGGGGTTCAGGGTACCAGTATATCCTGTGGTGAGGAGGGGAGGAGGGGTTCAGGGTACCAGTATCTACCGTGGTGAGGAGGGGAGGAGGGGTTCAGGGTACCAGTATATCCTGTGGTGAGAGGGGAGGAGGGGTTCAGGGTACCAGTATCTACTGTGGTGAGGAGGGGAGGAGGGGTTCAGGGTACCAGTATCTACCGTGGTGAGGAGGGGTTCAGGGTACCAGTATCTACTGTGGTGAGGAGGGGAGGAGAGGTTCAGGGTACCAGTATCTACCGTGGTGAGGAGGGGAGGAGGGGTTCAGGGTACCAGTATCTACTGTGGTGAGGAGGGGAGGAGGGGTTCAGGGTACCAGTATCTACTGTGTTGAGGAGGGGTTCAGGGTACCAGTACCTACTGTGGTGAGGAGGGGAGGAGGGGTTCAGGGTACCAGTATATCCTGTGGTGAGGAGGGGTTCAGGGTACCAGTATCTACCGTGGTGAGGAGGGGACGAGGGGTTCAGGGTACCAGTATATCCTGTGGTGAGAGGGGAGGAGGGGTTCAGGGTACCAGTATCTACTGTGGTGAGGAGGGGAGGAGGGGTTCAGGGTACCAGTATCTACCGTGGTGAGGAGGGGTTCAGGGTACCAGTATCTACTGTGGTGAGGAGGGGAGGAGAGGTTCAGGGTACCAGTATCTACCGTGGTGAGGAGGGGAGGAGGGGTTCAGGGTACCAGTATCTACTGTGGTGAGGAGGGGAGGAGGGGTTCAGGGTACCAGTATATCCTGTGGTGAGGAGGGGAGGAGCGGTTCAGGGTACCAGTATCTACTGTGGTGAGGAGGGGTTCAGGGTACCAGTAACTACTGTGTTGAGGAGGGGAGGAGGGGTTCAGGGTACCAGTATCTACTGTGGTGAGGAGGGGTTCAGGGTACCAGTATCTACTGTGGTGACGAGGGGAGGAGGGGTTCAGGGTACCAGTATATCCTGTGTTGGGGGGGGGGGGTTTAAAACAGACCCCATAGACCCTCCTCACATAATGAGTTGTTGATGATGTCTGTTAAAACACCAGTCAGGAGTTAGACTGAGTTGGGGGGGGGGGGGGGGGTTTAAAACAGACCCCATAGACCCTCCTCACATAATGAGTTGTTGAGGATGTCTGTTAAAACACCAGTCAGGAGTTAGACTGAGTTGGGGGGGGGGGGGGGTTTAAAACAGACCCCATAGACCCTCCTCACATAATGAGTTGAAACACCAGTCAGGAGTTAGACTGAGTTGGGGGGGGGGGGGGGTTTAAAACAGACCCCATAGACCCTCCTCACATAATGAGTTGTTGATGATGTCTGTTAAAACACCAGTCAGGAGTTAGACTGAGTTGGGGGGGGGGGGGGGTTTAAAACAGACCCCATAGACCCTCCTCACATAATGAGTTGTTGATGATGTCTGTTAAAACACCAGTCAGGAGTTAGACTGAGTTGGGGGGGGGGGGGGTTTAAAACAGACCCCATAGACCCTCCTCACATAATGAGTTGTTGATGATGTCTGTTAAAACACCAGTCAGGAGTTAGACTGAGTTGGGGGGGGGGGGGGGGTTTAAAACAGACCCCATAGACCCTCCTCACATAATGAGTTGTTGATGATGTCTGTTAAAACACCAGTCAGGAGTTAGACTGAGTTGGGGGGGGGGGGGGGGGGGGGGGTTAAAACAGACCCCATAGACCCTCCTCACATAATGAGTTGTTGATGATGTCTGTTAAAACACCAGTCAGGAGTTAGACTGAGTTGGGGGGGGGGGGTTTAAAACAGACCCCATAGACCCTCCTCACATAATGAGTTGTTGATGATGTCTGTTAAAACACCAGTCAGGAGTTAGACTGAGTTGGGGGGGGGGGGGGTTTAAAACAGACCCCATAGACCCTCCTCACATAATGAGTTGTTGATGATGTCTGTTAAAACACCAGTCAGGAGTTAGACTGAGTTGGGGGGGGGGGGGGGGGGGTTTAAAACAGACCCCATAGACCCTCCTCACATAATGAGTTGTTGATGATGTCTGTTAAAACACCAGTCAGGAGTTAGACTGAGTTGGGGGGGGGGGGGGGGGTTTAAAACAGACCCCATAGACCCTCCTCACATAATGAGTTGTTGATGATGTCTGTTAAAACACCAGTCAGGAGTTAGACTGAGTTGGGGGGGGGGGGGGGGGGGTTTAAAACAGACCCCATAGACCCTCCTCACATAATGAGTTGTTGATGATGTCTGTTAAAACACCAGTCAGGAGTTAGACTGAGTTGGGGGGGGGGGGGGGGTTTAAAACAGAACCCATAGACCCTCCTCACATAATGGGTTGTTGATGATGTCTGTTAAAACACCAGTCAGGAGTTAGACTGAGTTGGGGGGGGGGGGGGTTTAAAACAGACCCCATAGACCCTCCTCACATAATGAGTTGTTGATGATGTCTGTTAAAACACCAGTCAGGAGTTAGACTGAGTTGGGTACCAGTATCTACCGTGTTGGGGGGGTGGGGTTAAAACAGACCCCATGACCCTCCTCACATAATGGGTTGTTGATGATGTCTGTTAAAACACCAGTCAGGAGTTAGACTGAGTTGGGGGGGGGGGGGGGGGTTTAAAACAGACCCCATAGACCCTCCTCACATAATGAGTTGTTGATGATGTCTGTTAAAACACCAGTCAGGAGTTAGACTGAGTTGGGGGGGGGGGGGGTTTAAAACAGACCCCATAGACCCTCCTCACATAATGAGTTGTTGATGATGTCTGTTAAAACACCAGTCAGGAGTTAGACTGAGTTGGGGGGGGGGGGGGGGGGGTTTAAAACAGACCCCATAGACCCTCCTCACATAATGAGTTGTTGATGATGTCTGTTAAAACACCAGTCAGGAGTTAGACTGAGTTGGGGGGGGGGGGGGGGGGGTTTAAAACAGACCCCATAGACCCTCCTCACATAATGAGTTGTTGATGATGTCTGTTAAAACACCAGTCAGGAGTTAGACTGAGTTGGGGGGGGGGGGGGGTTTAAAACAGACCCCATAGACCCTCCTCACATAATGAGTTGTTGATGATGTCTGTTAAAACACCAGTCAGGAGTTAGACTGAGTTGGGGGGGGGGGGTTTAAAACAGACCCCATAGACCCTCCTCACATAATGAGTTGTTGATGATGTCTGTTAAAACACCAGTCAGGAGTTAGACTGAGTTGGGGGGGGGGGGGGGGGGGGTTTAAAACAGACCCCATAGACCCTCCTCACATAATGAGTTGTTGATGATGTCTGTTAAAACACCAGTCAGGAGTTAGACTGAGTTGGGGGGGGGGGGGTTTAAAACAGACCCCATAGACCCTCCTCACATAATGAGTTGTTGATGATGTCTGTTAAAACACCAGTCAGGAGTTAGACTGAGTTGGGGGGGGGGGGGGTTTAAAACAGACCCCATAGACCCTCCTCACATAATGAGTTAAAACACCAGTCAGGAGTTAGACTGAGTTGGGGGGGGGGGGTTTAAAACAGACCCCATAGACCCTCCTCACATAATGAGTTGTTGATGATGTCTGTTAAAACACCAGTCAGGAGTTAGACTGAGTTGGGGGGGGGGGGGGGGGGTTTAAAACAGACCCCATAGACCCTCCTCACATAATTAGTTGTTGATGATGTCTGTTAAAACACCAGTCAGGAGTTAGACTGAGTTGGGGGGGGGGGGGGGGTTTAAAACAGACCCCATAGACCCTCCTCACATAATGAGTTGAAACACCAGTCAGGAGTTAGACTGAGTTGGGGGGGGGGGTTAAAACAGACCCCATAGACCCTCCTCACATAATGAGTTGTTGATGATGTCTGTTAAAACACCAGTCAAAGACTGAGTTGGGGGTAATTTAAAACAGACCCCATAGACCCTCCTCACATAATGAGTTGTTGATGATGTCTGTTAAAACACCAGTCAGGAGTTAGACTGAGTTGGGGGTTGAAACAGACCCATAGACCCTCCTCACATAATGAGTTGTTGATGATGTCTGTTAAAACACCAGTCAGGAGTTAGACTGAGTTGGGGGGGGGGTTTAAAACAGACCCCATAGACCCTCCTCACATAATGAGTTGTTGATGATGTCTGTTAAAACACCAGTCAGGAGTTAGACTGAGTTGGGTAATTTTAAAACAGACCCCATAGACCCTCACATAATGAGTTGTTGATGATGTCTGTTAAAACACCAGTCAGGAGTTAGACTGAGTTGGGGGGGGGGTTCTCCTTCTTAAAACAGACCCCATAGACCCTCCTCACATAATGAGTTGTTGATGATGTCTGTTAAAACACCAGTCAGGAGTTAGACTGAGTTGGGGGGACGTTGGAGCAGACCCCATAGACCCTCCTCACATAATGAGTTGTTGATGATGTCTGTTAAACACCAGTCAGGAGTTAGAATGAGTTGGGGGGGGGGGGGGGGTTAAAACAGACCCCATAGACCCTCACATAATGAGTTGTTGATGATGTCTGTTAAAACACCAGTCAGGAGTTAGACTGAGTTGGGGTCCAAACAGACCCCATAGACCCTCACATAATGAGTTGTTGATGATGTCTGTTAAAACACCAGTCAGGAGTTAGACTGAGTTGGGGGTCCAAACAGACCCCATAGACCCTCACATAATGAGTTGTTGATGATGTCTGTTAAAACACCAGTCAGGAGTTAGACTGAGTTGGGGGGGGGGGGGTTGAAAACAGACCCCATAGACCCTCCTCACATAATGAGTTGTTGATGATGTCTGTTAAAACACCAGTCAGGAGTTAGACTGAGTTGGGGTACTTTAAAACAGACCCCATAGACCCTCCTCACATAATGAGTTGTTGATGATGTCTGTTAAACACCAGTCAGGAGTTAGACTGAGTTGGGGGGTTAAAACAGACCCCATAGACCCTCCTCACATAATGAGTTGTTGATGATGTCTGTTAAAACACCAGTCAGGAGTTAGACTGAGTTGGGGGGGGGCATTTAAAACAGACCCCATAGACCCTCCTCACATAATGAGTTGTTGATGATGTCTGTTAAAACACCAGTCAGGAGTTAGACTGAGTTGGGGTTAAAACAGACCCCATAGACCCTCCTCACATAATGAGTTGTTGATGATGTCTGTTAAAACACCAGTCAGGAGTTAGACTGAGTTGGGGGGGGGGTTTAAAACAGACCCCATAGACCCTCCTCACATAATGAGTTGTTGATGATGTCTGTTAAAACACCAGTCAGGAGTTAGACTGAGTTGGGGGGTTTAAAAAGCACACCCATAGACCCTCACATAATGAGTTGTTGATGATGTCTGTTAAAACACCAGTCAGGAGTTAGACTGAGTTGGGGTTGGAAAGGACACCCATAGACCCTCCTCACATAATGAGTTGTTGATGATGTCTGTTAAAACACCAGTCAGGAGTTAGACTGAGTTGGGGGGGGGGTTAAACAGACCCCATAGACCCTCACATAATGAGTTGTTGATGATGTCTGTTAAAACACCAGTCAGGAGTTACTCAGTCTGGGGTTAAACAGACCCCATACTCCTCACATAATGAGTTGTTGATGATGTCTGTTAAACACCAGTCAGGAGTTAGACTGAGTTGGGGGGGGGGGGTTTAGAAACACACCCATAGACCCTCCTCACATAATGAGTTGTTGATGATGTCTGTTAAAACACCAGTCAGGAGTTAGACTGAGTTGGGGGGGGGGTTTAAAAGAAAACAGACCCCATAGACCCTCACATAATGAGTTGTTGATGATGTCTGTTAAAACACCAGTCAGGAGTTAGACTGAGTTGGGGGGGGGGGGGGTTTAAAACAGACCCCATACACCCTCCTCACATAATGAGTTGTTGATGATGTCTGTTAAACACCAGTCAGGAGTTAGACTGAGTTGGGGGGGGGGGTTTAAAACAGACCCCATAGACCCTCACATAATGAGTTGTTGATGATGTCTGTTAAACACCAGTCAGGAGTTAGACTGAGTTGGGGGGGGGGGGGGGTTTAAAACAGACCCCATAGACCCTCCTCACATAATGAGTTGTTGATGATGTCTGTTAAAACACCAGTCAGGAGTTAACTGAGTTGGGGGGGGGGTTTAAAAACAGACCCCATAGACCCTCACATAATGAGTTGTTGATGATGTCTGTTAAAACACCAGTCAGGAGTTAGACTGAGTTGGGGGGGGGGGGTTTAAAACAGACCCCATACCCTCCTCACATAATGAGTTAAAACACCAGTCAGGAGTTAGACTGAGTTGGGGGTCAAAACAGACCCCATAGACCCTCCTCCATAATGAGTTGTTGATGATGTCTGTTAAAACACCAGTCAGGAGTTAGACTGAGTTGGGGGGGGGGGGGGGGGGTTTAAAACAGACCCCATAGACCCTCCTCACATAATGAGTTGTTGATGATGTCTGTTAAGACACCAGTCAGGAGTTAGACTGAGTTGGGGTTCGGAAACAGACCCCATAGACCCTCACATAATTAGTTGTTGATGATGTCTGTTAAAACACCAGTCAGGAGTTAGACTGAGTTGGGGGGGGGGGTTTAAAACAGACCCCATAGACCCTCCTCACATAATTAGTTGTTGATGATGTCTGTTAAAACACCAGTCAGGAGTTAGACTGAGTTGGGGGTCTGAAAACACACCCATAGACCCTCACATAATTAGTTGTTGATGATGTCTGTTAAAACACCAGTCAGGAGTTAGACTGAGTTGGGGGTTTAAAACAGACCCCATAGACCCTCCTCACATAATGAGTTGTTGATGATGTCTGTTAAAACACCAGTCAGGAGTTAGACTGAGTTGGGGGGGGGGGGTTTTAAAACAGAACCAGTCAGATGTTAGACTGAGTTGGGGGGGGGGGGGGTTTAAAGCATAACCAGTCAGATGTTAGACTGAGTTGGGGGGGGGGGGTTTAAAACAGACCCCATAGACCCTCACATAATGAGTTGTTGATGATGTCTGTTAAAACACCAGTCAGGAGTTACTGAGTTGGGGTTTAAAACAGACCCCATAGACCCTCCTCACATAATGAGTTGTTGATGATGTCTGTTAAAACACCAGTCAGGAGTTAGACTGAGTTGGGGGCTTAAAAGGACACCCATAGACCCTCACATAATGAGTTGTTGATGATGTCTGTTAAAACACCAGTCAGGAGTTAGACTGAGTTGTGGGTTTAAACAGACCCCATAGACCCTCCTCACATAATGAGTTGTTGATGATGTCTGTTAAAACACCAGTCAGGAGTTAGACTGAGTTGGGGGGGGGGTTTGGAAACAGAACCAGTCAGATGTTAGACTGAGTTGCGATGCAGCAACACTGATTGTGGAAGGCATCAATTTAATATGTTGTTGTTGTTGTTGTTGTTGTTGTTGTGAAACATGGTGTTGCAGTACGACCAACAGTCCACAGAAATGATGAAAGCTTTCAGCACACTTCTATTCCCTTTGGTTGCTCTCTCCCTTTCTCTCTCTCTCTCTCTCTCTCTCTCAATTCAATTCAATTCAATGGCATTATTGGCATGGAAAACGTGTCAACATTGCCAAAGCAAGTGAGGTAGATATTATACAAAAGTGAAATAAACAGTAAAAATTAACAGTAAACATTACACATACAGAAATGTCAAAACAATAAAGACATTACACATCTCTCTCTCTCTCTCTCTCTCTCTCTCTCTCTCTCTCTCTCTCTCTCTCTCTCTCTCTCTCTCTCTCTCTCTCTCTCTCTCTCTCTCTCTCCCCCCCCCCCCCCCCCCCCCCTCTTCTTGGAAGGAGTCATCCCTCCATGTCTCTATCAGTCAGCCATGAGAGAGGAACAAACTTGTCACAGCCAAGCCAGTCAGTCAATTAGCCAGCTAGTCTGTCAGTCACAGTAAGCCAGCCAATAAGTCATTCATTCAGCCAATCAGCCACAGTACGTGCCAGCCAGCCAGTCACAGTCAGCCAGCTAGTGTCTCAGGATTGTTCAACGGTCTCCATGACTACGGTTGCCAAATGCCTGGAACTTTCCCCAAATTCCCTGCTTTCCCAGAAATCCTGTTTTAAAGATTCCTTGAATTAAGGGGGAATAAGCAGGAAATGCCAGAATCATCCAATCAGTTACCAGAATTATGCATCCTTACTCATGACGGCAGTGACCAGATAGGTGAAGGATATGGTAGACTGCTGTGGAAGACTGCTTTAAAGTTGGCCACCATTTTGTTGTTGTAGTTAAAGTGATTTCAGACATGTCCTGAGTGAACTGAATCGCTGTGTCTGTTAAATTCAGTCAGGAACCCTTGTTTCCTGTTCATTACAGACAAAAACCAAACCCTGGCAATGACAATGTGAGTGTATTGCAATTACTGTCTCTCTCACTGCTTGTTCTCTTCTTTTTCAGTCACCCTCTGTCCTACTCAGTCCTTCTCTCCTCGCTTTCACTGTCACTCTCCTCATGTGTCCACTCGTTTCCTCCCTGGTCCTCCTTTCTCTCAGAGTTAGTCAGTTACTGTCAGTGTCACTTCCCCTCCTCCTCCTCCTCCTCCTCCTCCTCCTCCTCCCATAAAGGATTGTTTTATACTAAAACCTACTGTATCTTAATCCACACAACACAGGCATTGCTTTCGGTAATTTAAATAAATCCTGAATTCCACTCTCCAAAATGTTTTGTTTTTGTAAACCTTATCTTTGTTAATATAGAACAGGGGTATTCAACTTTGACCCTATGAGATCTGGAGCCTGCTGGTATTCTGTTCTACCTGATCATTAATATCACCCACCTGGTGTCCCAGGTCTAATTCAGGCCCTGGTCATTAATATCCCTCCACCTGGTGTCCCAGGTCTAAATCACGCCCTGGTCGTTAATATCACCCCACCTGGTGTCCCAGGTCTAAATTGGGCCCTGGTCATTAATATCACCCCACCTGGTCCTTAATTAGAGGGCAACAATGAAAACAGGCAGTGGAACAGTTGGAGGGATATAGAATAACCTTTTGGGGATATTTCCTGGTAAAACACTTGTAAATGAGTTGATGCAGATCCTTTTGTCGGATTGGAACACAGTACCGATCACCTAAATGTTTTCTTCTCTGTCATTGTTGATACAGAATATGCTTCCTAGTTAAGCACTTTTAGGCTTTGAGTTCTGATATGCTTTCGTAAAGTATTCAGACCCCTTGACTTTCTACCCGTTTTGTAACGTTACAGCCTTATGCTAAAATTGATTACATTATATATATTTTTTCATAAACCTACACACAATAACCCATAACGGCATAGCAAAAACTGTTTTTTAGACATTTTTTGCTAATGTATAAAAAAATTAAAAAAACAGAAATCACATTTACATAAGTATTCAGACCCTTTAGACCTGCACCTTTGGCAGTAATTACAGCCTTTAGGGTTCAAGTCCGGGCTCTGGCTGGGCCACTCAAGGACATTCAGAGACTCATCCCCGAAGCAGCTCCTGCGTTGTCTTGGCTGTGTGCTTAGGTTCGTTGTCCTGTTGGATGGTGAACCTTCGCCCCAGTCTGAGGTCTTGAGCCATTCCGTAAAAATGGAGCTCTATAGGAGTAAACCCTGTCTCCAGCTGTTTACGTGTAGGTATGTACGGCAGGAACAAATCGGAAAGACATGAGAAAGCCCATGTAATGCTTTGTAGGTTAGCAGTAAAACCTTGAAATCAGCCCTAACCTTAACAGGAAGCCAGTGTAGGGAGGCTAGCACTGGAGTAATATGATCAATTTTTTTGGTTCTAGTCAGGATTCTAGCAGCCGTATTTAGCACTAACTGAAGTTTATTTAGTGCTTTATCCGGGTAGCCGGAAAGTAGAGCATTGCAGTAGTCTAACCTAGATGTGACAAAAGCATGGATACATTTTTCTGCATCATTTTTGGACGTTTTCATCAAGGATCTCTCTGTTCTTTGCTCCGTTCATCTTTGCCTCGATCTCGACTTAAACAACCCCACAGCATGATGCTGCCACCACCATGCTTCATCGTAGGGAAGGTGCCAGGTTTCCTCCAAACGTGACTCTTGCCATTCAGGACGAAATAGTTTAATCTTGGTTTCATCAGACCAGAGAATCATGTTTCTCATGGTCTGATAATCTTTAGGTACCTTTTGGCAAACTCCAAGCGGGCTGTCATGTGCCTTTTACAGAGGAGTGGTTTCTGTCTGGCCACTCTACCATAAAGGCCTGATTGGTGGAGTGCTGCAGTGATGGTTGTCCTTCTGGAAGGTTCTCCCATCTCCACAGGGAGCTCTAGAGCTCTGTCAGAATGACCATTAGGTTCTTGGTCACCTCCCTGACAAAGGCCCTTCTTCCCCGATTGCTCAGTTTGGCCGGGCGGCCAGGTCCAGGAAGAGTCTTGGTGGTTCCGAAATTCTTCCATTTAAGAATGATGGAGGCCACTGTGTTTTTGGGGACCTTCAATGCTGCAGCCATGTTTTGGTACCCTTCCCCAGATCTGTGCCTCGACACAATCCTGTCTCGGAGCTCTACGGACAATTCCTTCGACCTCATGGCTTGGTTTTTGCTCTGACATTCACTGTCAACTGCGAGACCTTATATAGACAGGTGTATGGCTTTCCAAATCATGTCCAATCAATTGAATTTACCACAGGTGGACTCCAATCAAGTTGTAGAAACATCTCAAGGATGATCAATGGAAACAAGATGCACCTGAGCTCAATTTCAAGTCTCATAGCGAAGGGTCTGAATACTTACCTAAATGCCATGTTTCAGTTTTTTATTGTTAATGCATTTGCAGCATCGTTCATTGTCATTATGGGGTATTGTGATGTCGTCATGGGGGTATTGTGATGTCATTATGGGGTATTGTGATGTCATTATGGGGTATTGTGATGTCATTATGGGGGTATTGTGATGTCATTATGGGGTATTGTGATGCCATTATGGGGTATTGTGATGTCATTATGGGGGTATTGTGATGTCATTATGGGGTATTGTGATGCCATTATGGGGTATTGTGATGTCATTATGGGGTATTGTGATGTCATTATGGGGGTATTGTGATGTCATTATGGGGTATTGTGATGCCATTATGGGGTATTGTGATGTCATTATGGGGTTATTGTGAGTAGATTGCTGAGGATTTTGTTTTTCATACGTTTTAGAATAAGGCTGTGACGTATCAAAATGTGGGAAAAGTCAATGGGTCTGAATACTTTCTGAAGGCACTGTATGTGATTACCGAATCTGTTTGTCTGAGTGAGTGATGGTTATAGATGTTTTTGGTCACGCTTTATAAATCAAATGTATTTATAAAGCCCTTCTTACATCAGCAGATGTCACAAAGTGTTGTACAGAAACCCAGCCTGAAACCCCAAACAGCAAGCAATGCAGAGGTAGAAGCACGGGGGGGGAATGATATCACCAGACCACAAACTTACTACCACAAGTAGTAAGTGACTCAGCCCCCGTAATCGGGTTAGAGGCAGAGAATCCCAGTGGAGAGAGGGGAACCGGCCAGGCAGAGACAGCAAGGGCAGTTCGTCATGCCAGTGCCTTACCATTCACCTTCACACCCCTGGGCCATAGGAGTCTTCAGTACAGACTTAAAGGTCACGACCGAGTCTACGTCTCTCACATGGATAAGCAGACCATTCCATAAAAATGGAGCTCTATAGGAGAAAGCCCTGCCTCCAGCTGTTTGCTTAGAAATTCTAGGGACAATTAGGAGGCCTGCGTCTTGTGACCGTACGTGTAGGTATGTACGGCAGGACCAAATCAGAGAGATAGGTAGGAGCAAGCCCATATAATGCTTTGTAGGTTAGCAGTAACACCTTGAAATCAGTCCTTGCCTTGACAGAAAGCCAGTGTAGAAAGGCTAGCACTGGAGCAATAGGATGGAATTTTGGGGTTCTAGTCAAGATTCTAGCAGCCGTGTTGAGAACTAGCTGATGTTTATGTAGTTCTTTATCCGGGTAGCCAGAGACTAGAGCGTTGCAGTAGTCTGATCTAGAAGTAGCCAGACAGTAGAGCATTGCAGTAGTCTAATATAGAAGTAGCCAGACAGTAGAGCCTTGCAGTAGTCTAATATAGAAGTAGCCAGACAGTAGAGCATTGCAGTAGTCTAATATAGAAGTAGCCAGACAGTAGAGCGTTGCAGTAGTCTAATATAGAAGTAGCCAGACAGTAGAGTGTTGCAGTAGTCTAATCTAGAGGTAGCCAGACAGTAGAGCATTGAAGTAGTCTAATATAGAAGTAGCCAGACAGTAGAGTGTTGCTGTAGTCTAATCTAGAAGTAGCCAGACAGTAGAGTGTTGCAGTAGTCTAATATAGAAGTAGCCAGACAGTAGAGTGTTGCAGTAGTCTAATATAGAAGTAGCCAGACAGTAGAGCGTTGCAGTAGTCTAAAATAGAAGTATCCAGACAGTAGAGTGTTGCAGTAGTCTAATATAGAAGTAGCCAGACAGTAGAGCATTGCAGTCGTCTAATATAGAAGTAGCCAGACAGTAGAGCGTTGCAGTAGTCTAATATAGAAGTAGCCAGACAGTAGAGCGTTGCAGTGGTCTAATATAGAAGTAGCCAGACAGTAGAGCATAGCAGTCGTCTAATATAGAAGTAGCCAGACAGTAGAGCATAGCAGTAGTCTAATATAGAAGTAGCCAGACAGTAGAGCGTTGCAGTGGTCTAATATAGAAGTAGCCAGACAGTAGAGCATAGCAGTCGTCTAATATAGAAGTAGCCAGACAGTAGAGCGTTGCAGTAGTCTAATATAGAAGTAGCCACACAGTAGAGCATTGCAGTAGTCTAATATAGAAGTAGCCAGACAGTAGATCATTGCAGTAGTCTAATATAGAAGTAGCCAGACAGTAGAGCGTTGCAGTAGTCTAATATAGAAGTAGCCAGACAGTAGAGCGTTGCAGTAGTCTAATATAGAAGTAGCCAGACAGTAGAGTGTTGCAGTAGTCTAATATAGAAGTAGCCAGACAGTAGAGGGTTGCAGTAGTCTAATATAGAAGTAGCCAGACAGTAGAGTGTTGCAGTAGTCTAATATAGAAGTAGCCAGACAGTAGAGTGTTGCAGTAGTCTAATATAGAAGTAGCCAGACAGTAGAGTGTTGCAGTAGTCTGATCTAGAAGTAGCCAGACAGTAGAGCTTTGCAGTAGTATAATATAGAAGTAGCCAGACTGTAGAGTGCTGCGGTAGTCTAATATAGAAGTAGCCAGACTGTAGAGTGTTGCAGTAATGTAATATAGAAGTAGCCAGACTGTAGAGCGTTGCAGTAGTCTGATCTAGAAGTAGCCAGACAGTAGAGGGTTGCAGTGGTCTAATATAGAAGTAGCCAGACAGTAGAGCGTTGCGGTAGTCTAATATAGAAGTAGCCAGACTGTAGAGCGTTGCAGTAGTCTAATATAGAAGTAGCCAGACAGTAGAGCATTGCAGTAGTCTAATATAGAAGTAGCCAGACAGTAGAGCGTTGCGGTAGTCTAATCTAGAAGTAGCCAGACAGTAGAGCGTTGCGGTAGTCTAATATAGAAGTAGCCAGACAGTAGAGCGTTGCGGTAGTCTAATCTAGAAGTAGCCAGACAGTAGAGCGTTGCAGTAGTCTAAAATAGAAGTAGCCAGACAGTAGAGTGTTGCGGTAGTCTAATATAGAAGTAGCCAGACAGTAGAGCGTTGCGGTAGTCTTATCTAGAATTAGCCAGACAGTAGAGGGTTGCAGTAGTCTAATATAGAAGTAGCCAGACAGTAGAGCGTTGCAGTAGTCTAAAATAGAAGTAGTCAGACAGTAGAGTGTTGCAGTAGTCTAATATAGAAGTAGCCAGACAGTAGAGCGTTGCGGTAGTCTAATATAGAAGTAGCCAGACAGTAGAGGGTTGCAGTAGTCTAATATAGAAGTAGCCAGACAGTAGAGCGTTGCAGTAGTCTAATATAGAAGTAGCCAGACAGTAGAGCGTTGCAGTAGTCTAATATAGAAGTAGCCAGACAGTAGAGCGTTGCAGTAGTCTAATATAGAAGTAGCCAGACAGTAGAGCGTTGCAGTAGTCTAATATAGAAGTAGCCAGACAGTAGAGCGTTGCAGTAGTCTAATATAGAAGTAGCCAGACAGTAGAGCGTTGCAGTAGTCTAATATAGAAGTAGCCAGACAGTAGAGCGTTGCAGTAGTCTAAAATAGAAATAGCCAGACAGTAGAGCGTTGCAGTAGTCTAATATAGAAGTAGCCAGACAGTAGAGCGTTGCAGTAGTCTAATATAGAAGTAGCAAGACAGTAGAGCGTTGCAGTAGTCTAAAATAGAAGTATCCAGACAGTAGAGCGTTGCAGTAGTCTAATATAGAAGTAGCCAGACAGTAGAGCGTTGCAGTAGTCTAAAATATAAGTATCCAGACAGTAGAGCGTTGCAGTAGTCTAATATAGAAGTAGCCAGACAGTAGAGCGTTGCAGTAGTCTAATATAGAAGTAGCCAGACAGTAGAGCGTTGCAGTAGTCTAATATAGAAGTAGCCAGACGGTAGAGCGTTGCAGTAGTCTAAAATAGAAGTATCCAGACAGTAGAGCGTTGCAGTAGTCTAATATAGAAGTAGCCAGACAGTAGAGCATAGCAGTAGTCTAATATAGAAGTAGCCAGACAGTAGAGCGTTGCAGTAGTCTAATATAGAAGTAGCCAGACAGTAGAGCGTTGCAGTAGTCTAATATAGAAGTAGCCAGACAGTAGAGCGTTGCAGTAGTCTAAAATAGAAGTAGCCAGACAGTAGAGCGTTGCAGTAGTCTAATATAGAAGTAGCCAGACAGTAGAGCGTTGCGGTAGTCTAATATAGAAGTAGCCAGACAGTAGAGCGTTGCAGTAGTCTAATATAGAAGTAGCCAGACAGTAGAGCCTTGTGGTAGTCTAATATAGAAGTAGCCAGACAGTAGAGCGTTGCAGTAGTCTAATATAGAAGTAGCTAGACAGTAGAGCGTTGCAGTAGTCTAATATAGAAGTAGCCAGACAGTAGAGCGTTGCAGTAGTCTAAAATAGAAGTATCCAGACAGTAGAGCGTTGCAGTAGTCTAATATAGAAGTAGCCAGACAGTAGAGCGTTGCAGTAGTCTAATATAGAAGTAGCCAGACAGTAGAGCATTGCAGTAGTCTAATATAGAAGTAGCCAGACAGTAGAGCATTAGTAGTCTAATCTAGAAGTAGCCAGACAGTAGAGCGTTGCAGTAGTCTAATATAGAAGTAGCCAGACTGTAGAGCGTTGCAGTAGTCTAATGTAGAAGTAGCCAGACAGTAGAGCATAGCAGTAGTCTAATATAGAAGTAGCCAGACAGTAGAGCGTTGCAGTAGTCTAATATAGAAGTAGCCAGACAGTAGAGCGTTGCAGTAGTCTAATATAGAAGTAGCCAGACAGTAGAGCGTTGCAGTAGTCTAATATAGAAGTAGCCAGACAGTAGAGCGTTGCAGTAGTCTAAAATAGAAGTATCCAGACAGTAGAGCGTTGCAGTAGTCTAATATAGAAGTAGCCAGACAGTAGAGCGTTGCAGTAGTCTAATATAGAAGTAGCCAGACAGTAGAGCGTTGCAGTAGTCTAATATAGAAGTAGCCAGACAGTAGAGCATTGCAGTAGTCTAATATAGAAGTAGCCAGACAGTAGAGCATTGCAGTAGTCTAATATAGAAGTAGCCAGACAGTAGAGCGTTACAGTAGTCTAATCTAGAAGTAGCCAGACAGTAGAGCGTTGCAGTAGTCTAATATAGAAGTAGCCAGACTGTAGAGCGTTGCAGTAGTCTAATGTAGAAGTAGCCAGACAGTAGAGCATAGCAGTAGTCTAATATAGAAGTAGCCAGACAGTAGAGCGTTGCAGTAGTCTAATATAGAAGTAGCCAGACAGTAGAGCGTTGCAGTAGTCTAATATAGAAGTAGCCAGACAGTAGAGCGTTGCAGTAGTCTAATATAGAAGTAGCCAGACAGTAGAGCGTTGCAGTAGTCTAAAATAGAAGTATCCAGACAGTAGAGCATTGCAGTAGTCTAATATAGAAGTAGCCAGACAGTAGAGCGTTGCAGTAGTCTAATATAGAAGTAGCCACACAGTAGAGCGTTGCAGTAGTCTAATATAGAAGTAGCCAGACAGTAGAGCGTTGCAGTAGTCTAATATAGAAGTAGCCAGACAGTAGAGCGTTGCAGTAGTCTGATATAGAAGTAGCCAGAGAGTAGAGCGTTGCAGTAGTCTAATATAGAAGTAGCCAGACAGTAGAGCGTTGCAGTAGTCTAATATAGAAGTAGCCAGACTGTAGAGCGTTGCAGTAGTCTAATGTAGAAGTAGCCAGACAGTAGAGCATAGCAGTAGTCTAATATAGAAGTAGCCAGACAGTAGAGCGTTGCAGTAGTCTAATATAGAAGTAGCCAGACAGTAGAGCGTTGCAGTAGTCTAATATAGAAGTAGCCAGACAGTAGAGCGTTGCAGTAGTCTAATATAGAAGTAGCCAGACAGTAGAGCGTTGCAGTAGTCTAAAATAGAAGTATCCAGACAGTAGAGCATTGCAGTAGTCTAATATAGAAGTAGCCAGACAGTAGAGCGTTGCAGTAGTCTAATATAGAAGTAGCCACACAGTAGAGCGTTGCAGTAGTCTAATATAGAAGTAGCCAGACAGTAGAGCGTTGCAGTAGTCTAATATAGAAGTAGCCAGACAGTAGAGCGTTGCAGTAGTCTGATATAGAAGTAGCCAGAGAGTAGAGCGTTGCAGTAGTCTAATATAGAAGTAGCCAGACAGTAGAGCGTTGCAGTAGTCTAAAATAGAAGTAGCCAGACAGTAGAGTGTTGCAGTAGTCTAATATAGAAGTAGCCAGACAGTAGAGCGTTGCAGTAGTCTAATATAGAAGTAGCCAGACAGTGGAGCGTTACAGTAGTCTAATGTAGAAGTAGCCAGACAGTAGAGCATAGCAGTAGTCTAATATAGAAGTAGCCAGACAGTAGAGCGTTGCGGTAGTCTAATATAGAAGTAGCCAGACAGTTGAGCATTGCAGTAGTCTAATATAGAAGTAGCCAGACAGTAGAGCGTTGCAGTAGTCTAATATAGAAGTAGCCAGACAGTAGAGCCTTGCGTTAGTCTAATATAGAAGTAGCCAGACAGTAGAGCGTTGCAGTAGTCTAATATAGAAGTAGCCAGACAGTAGAGTGTTGCAGTAGTCTAAAATAGAAGTATCCAGACAGTAGAGCGTTGCAGTAGTCTAATATAGAAGTAGCCAGACAGTAGAGCGTTGCAGTAGTCTAATATAGAAGTAGCCAGACAGTAGAGCCTTGTGGTAGTCTAATATAGAAGTAGCCAGACAGTAGAGCGTTGCAGTAGTCTAATATAGAAGTGACAAAAACACGTTCGTTTTTCTGCATCCCATTTTTTGGGACAAAAAAGTTTCCGATTTGTTATGTTATGATGCTTCTCTTGAAATATTCTTCACAGGTTGTATAGCATTATAAAGGCTTCATAAGCACTACATAAAGGATTCACAAATGATCTATAAGCGTCTCATACTGTATAAATGGTGTATAAACATACATAGTGTGTTATGTCACAATTGGCAATTCACTGGGAATAGTTATGTCACCCTTTATACACTGGGGTGCTTATAAAGCCTGTATGTACTTTTTATAAAGCCTTTATAAGTTGTACTTTGTTTAAAGTGGGAACCAGTTGTTTACCCTCCTATAGTACTTATTGTCAATAAACCATGTTGGACTGGTCACTGGTACAGGACAGTTAACCATGTTGGACCACTAGTACAGGACAGTTAACCATGTTGGACTGGTCACTAGTACAGGACAGTTAACCATGTTGGACCACTAGTACAGGACAGTTAACCATGTTGGACTGGTCACTAGTACAGGACAGTTAACCATGTTGGACTGGTTACTAGTACAGGACAGTTAACCATGTTGGACTGGTCACTAGTACAGGACAGTTAACCATGTTGGACCACTAGTACAGGACAGTTAACCATGTTGGACTGGTCACTAGTACAGGACAGTTAACCATGTTGGACTGGTCACTAGTACAGGACAGTTAACCATGTTGGACCACTAGTACAGGACAGTTAACCATGTTGGACTGGTCACTGGTACAGGACAGTTAACCATGGTGGACTGGTCACTAGTACAGGACAGTTAACCATGTTGGACCACTAGTACAGGACAGTTAACCATGTTGGACTGGTCACTAGTACAGGACAGTTAACCATGTTGGACCACTAGTACAGGACAGTTAACCATGTTGGACCACTAGTACAGGACAGTTAACCATGTTTGACTGGTCACTAGTACAGGACAGTTAACCATGTTGGACTGGTCACTAGTACAGGACAGTTAACCATGTTGGACTGGTCACTAGTACAGGACAGTTAACCATGTTGGACTGGTCACTAGTACAGGACAGTTAACCATGTTGGACTGGTCACTAGTACAGGACAGTTAACCATGTTGGACTGGTCACTAGTACAGGACAGTTAACCATGTTGGACCACTAGTACAGGACAGTTAACCATGTTGGACCACTAGTACAGGACAGTTAACCATGTTGGACTGGTCACTAGTACAGGACAGTTAACCATGTTGGACTGGTCACTAGTACAGGACAGTTAACCATGTTGGACTGGTCACTAGTACAGGACAGTTAACCATGTTGGACTGGTCACTAGTACAGGACAGTTAACCATGTTGGACTGGTCACTAGTACAGGACAGTTAACCATGTTGGACTGGTCACTAGTACAGGACAGTTAACCATGTTGGACTGGTCACTAGTACAGGACAGTTAACCATGTTGGACTGGTCACTAGTACAGGACAGTTAACCATGTTGGACCACTAGTACAGGACAGTTAACCATGTTGGACTGGTCACTAGTACAGGACAGTTAACCATGTTGGACTGGTCACTAGTACAGGACAGTTAACCATGTTGGACTGGTCACTAGTACAGGACAGTTAACCATGTTGGACTGGTCACTAGTACAGGACAGTTAACCATGTTGGACTGGTCACTAGTACAGGACAGTTAACCATGTTGGACTGGTCACTGGTACAGGACAGTTAACCATGTTGGACTGGTTACTAGTACAGGACAGTTAACCATGTTGGACTGGTCACTGGTACAGGACAGTTAACCATGTTGGACTGGTTACTAGTACAGGACAGTTAACCATGTTGGACTGGTCACTAGTACAGGACAGTTAACCATGTTGGACTGGTCACTAGTACAGGACAGTTAACCATGTTGGACTGGTCACTAGTACAGGACAGTTAACCATGTTGGACTGGTCACTAGTACAGGACAGTTAACCATGTTGGACTGGTCACTAGTACAGGACAGTTAACCATGTTGGACCACTAGTACAGGACAGTTAACCATGTTGGACCACTAGTACAGGACAGTTAACCATGTTGGACTGGTCACTAGTACAGGACAGTTAACCATGTTGGACTGGTCACTAGTACAGGACAGTTAACCATGTTGGACTGGTCACTAGTACAGGACAGTTAACCATGTTGGACTGGTCACTAGTACAGGACAGTTAACCATGTTGGACTGGTCACTAGTACAGGACAGTTAACCATGTTGGACTGGTCACTAGTACAGGACAGTTAACCATGTTGGACTGGTCACTAGTACAGGACAGTTAACCATGTTGGACCACTAGTACAGGACAGTTAACCATGTTGGACTGGTCACTAGTACAGGACAGTTAACCATGTTGGACTGGTCACTAGTACAGGACAGTTAACCATGTTGGACTGGTCACTAGTACAGGACAGTTAACCATGTTGGACTGGTCACTAGTACAGGACAGTTAACCATGTTGGACTGGTCACTAGTACAGGACAGTTAACCATGTTGGACTGGTCACTGGTACAGGACAGTTAACCATGTTGGACTGGTTACTAGTACAGGACAGTTAACCATGTTGGACTGGTCACTGGTACAGGACAGTTAACCATGTTGGACTGGTTACTAGTACAGGACAGTTAACCATGTTGGACTGGTCACTAGTACAGGACAGTTAACCATGTTGGACTGGTCACTAGTACAGGACAGTTAACCATGTTGGACTGGTCACTGGTACAGGACAGTTAACCATGTTGGACTGGTTACTAGTACAGGACAGTTAACCATGTTGGACTGGTCACTAGTACAGGAAAGTTAACCATGTTGGACTGGTCACTAGTACAGGACAGTTAACCATGTTGGACTGGTCACTAGTACAGGACAGTTAACCATGTTGGACTGGTCACTGGTACAGGACAGTTAACCATGTTAGACTGGTCACTAGTACAGGACAGTTAACCATGTTGGACCACTAGTACAGGACAGTTAACCATGTTGGACTGGTCACTAGTACAGGACAGTTAACCATGTTGGACCACTAGTACAGAACAGTTAACCATGTTGGACTGGTCACTAGTACAGGACAGTTAACCATGTTGGACTGGTCACTAGTACAGGACAGTTAACCATGTTGGACTGGTCACTAGTACAGGACAGTTAACCATGTTGGACTGGTCACTAGTACAGGACAGTTAACCATGTTGGACTGGTCACTAGTACAGGACAGTGGTTGGCATCAGTGCATGTAAATGCATGTGTGTTTCTGTGTGTTTCAGGTACCAGGACATGAGGAGACAGATCGGCTTTGAGATCAGAGACATGTGGTATAATCTAGGTATGTATCATCTATTTCATGTTCTTCATATGTATTCAACTAACGTATGTGACCGACCGGCTCCATCCGGTGTTTTTTAAAAGTAGAGACTCAGAGCTAGAAAATGGTATATCGTAACACTACTGTTGAGGAACAATTGGAAAGTAATTCTGCTTTGGAAGATGATAAACTTGTAACCCCACTTTTGAGAAAATGGCCCTTGAATGTTTTGGTACCACTACTGGAGAGCTCTTCTTTCACATGTGAGGCCATGTGCTAAACAGAGTGAGTACCGGCAGTCTAGTAAACAACCAAATATTTCAAGACTAATGGCTGGTTTATACTACGTATATATATCAACATGTCTGTAGAGAGTTGTGGCAGTCGACATTGTGAACATTAACCTTGTCTTTATCGTTATGAAAAAGTATAAACACAAAAACGATGACATCAGCAGCCCGGTGGTCCAGAATAGCATAACAGGTGTATTTTAATACCAATAACCCATCTGTTTAAAACTTTACTTATTAAATGTCAATCTAACAAACCAAGGCAACTAAAAACAACTTTCTAAACCATTTCCTGTTTGGTATCTAGCGCGCTATCTAGCTAGCTAACGTTAAGTTAGCTGGCTATCTAATATTACGTTAGCTGGCTAGCCAGTTGAAACAATGACCGTATCATATAGCTTTTTTACCATGGATAAAAGTAGAGCCTCAGAGCTACAAAATAGTATATCATGCTGAATGGGTGTAGACAAAGAGGAAAAAATGGGAAAGTAATTTTCCTTTGAAAGTTGATGAACTTGTAAACTCACTTTTTGAGAAAATGGCCTTTGAATGTTTTGGTATCGTGTGAAGAGCTCCTCTTTGTTTACACCCATTCAGCATCGTTCACACCCTCTTAAGCTTTAGCCCCACCCATCTCGTTTCGATCTCGGAGAGCACACTCAACGGGTGTTGTACACACGTCATGTAACGTTAGCTAACAAGCTGGTCGGATCATGGGTTACCAGGTTGTTAGTGATAACAGGAAGGACTAAGGATAGAGAATAGAGGGTCGGATCATGGGTTACCAGGTTGTTAGTGAAAACAGGAAGGACTAAGGATAGAGAATAGAGGGTCGGATCATGGGTTACCAGGTTGTTAGTGAAAACAGGAAGGACTAAGGATAGAGAATAGAGGGTCGGATCATGGGTTACCAGGTTGTTAGTGAAAACAGGAAGGACTAAGGATAGAGAATACAGGGTCGGATCATGTGTTACCAGGTTGTTAGTGGAAACAGGAAGGACTAAGGATAGAGAATAGAGGGTAGGATCATGGGTTACCAGGTTGTTAGTGAAAACAGGAAGGACTAAGGATAGAGAATAGATGGTCGGATCCTGGGTTAATTGGCCTCATGTTGTTGTTGTGGAAGCAGAACTACAGCAGAGACATCACAAAGGAGTCAGATAATGACAAGGTGTTAGTTTGAATAGACCTGTTATGTTCCTTCAAATAGGGAATCAGTCTCTGCTTTTCTATTTCTCTCATGCTCTCTTTTTCTTAATTACAACTCTTACGGTGATGTCGTATTGGTTCCCACACCAGTGTTTTCGTAATTCAAGTAATTCTGGTTTTGGACCTGAGGCTTTTCTCAGGAAAATCACCTCTCATCTTCTGAATGTCAATCAAAATGCTAATGAACACTGAAAATAAACTGGAGGGATGGCAGATACATGTTTATGTCCCTGGGGGCCCCTCTAGTAGTTTCCTCCTGTGGTCTACACCAAGACAATTTAACATACTGTACCATCTCACCAGATACATGTTTATGTCCCTGGGGGCCCCTCTAGTAGTTTCCTCCTGTGGTTTACACCAAGACAATTTAACATACTGTACCATCTCACCAGATACATGTTTATGTCCCTGGGGGCCCCTCTAGTAGTTTCCTCCTGTGGTTTACACCAAGACAATTTAACATACTGTACCATCTCACCAGATACATGTTTATGTCCCTGGGGGGGCCCCTCTAGTAGTTTCCTCCTGAGGTTTACACCAACATACTGTACCATCTCACCAGATACATGTTTATGCCCCTGGGGGCCCCTCTAGTAGTTTCATCCTGTGGTTTACACCAAGACAATTTAACATACTGTACCATCTCACCAGATACATGTTTATGTCCCTGGGGGGCCCCTCTAGTAGTTTCCTCCTGTGGTTTACACCAACATACTGTACCATCTCACCAGATACATGTTTATGCCCCTGGGGGCCCCTCTAGTAGTTTCCTCCTGTGGTTTACACCAACATACTGTACCATCTCACCAGATACATGTTTATGTCCCTGGGGGGCCCCCTCTAGTAGTTTCCTCCTGTGGTTTACACCAAGACAATTTAACATACTGTACCATCTCACCAGATACATGTTTATGTCCCTGGGGGCCCCTCTAGTAGTTTCCTCCTGTGGTTTACACCAACATACTGTACCATCTCACCAGATACATGTTTATGCCCCTGGGGGGCCCCTCTAGTAGTTTCCTCCTGTGGTTTACACCAACATACTGTACCATCTCACCAGATACATGTTTATGCCCCTGGGGGGCCCCTCTAGTAGTTTCCTCCTGTGGTTTACACCAACATACTGTACCATCTCACCAGATACATGTTTATGCCCCTGGGGGCCCTCTAGTAGTTTCCTCCTGTGGTTTACACCAACATACTGTACCATCTCACCAGATACATGTTTATGCCCCTGGGGGCCCCTCTAGTAGTTTCCTCCTGTGGTTTACACCAACATACTGTACCATCTCACCAGATACATGTTTATGTCCCTGGGGGCCCCTCTAGTAGTTTCCTCCTGTGGTCTACACCAAGACAATTTAACATACTGTACCATCTCACCAGATACATGTTTATGTCCCTGGGGGGCCCCTCTAGTAGTTTCCTCCTGTGGTTTACACCAAGACAATTTAACATACTGTACCATCTCACCAGATACATGTTTATGTCCCTGGGGGGCCCCTCTAGTAGTTTCCTCCTGTGGTTTACACCAACATACTGTACCATCTCACCAGATACATGTTTATGTCCCTGGGGGGCCCCTCTAGTAGTTTCCTCCTGTGGTTTACACCAACATACTGTACCATCTCACCAGATACATGTTTATGTCCCTGGGGGGCCCTCTAGTAGTTTCCTCCTGTGGTTTACACCAACATACTGTACCATCTCACCAGATACATGTTTATGCCCCTGGGGGGCCCTCTAGTAGTTTCCTCCTGTGGTTTACACCAACATACTGTACCATCTCACCAGATACATGTTTATGTCCCTGGGGGGCCCCTCTAGTAGTTTCATCCTGTGGTTTACACCAACATACTGTACCATCTCACCAGATACATGTTTATGCCCCTTGGGGGCCCCTCTAGTAGTTTCCTCCTGTGGTTTACACCAAGACAATTTAACATACTGTACCATCTCACCAGATACATGTTTATGTCCCTGGGGGGGCCCCTCTAGTAGTTTCCTCCTGTGGTTTACACCAACATACTGTACCATCTCACCAGATACATGTTTATGCCCCTGGGGGCCCCTCTAGTAGTTTCCTCCTGTGGTTTACACCAACATACTGTACCATCTCACCAGATACATGTTTATGCCCCTGGGGGCCCCTCTAGTAGTTTCATCCTGTGGTTTACACCAAGACAATTTAACATACTGTACCATCTCACCAGATACATGTTTATGTCCCTGGGGGGCCCCTCTAGTAGTTTCCTCCTGTGGTTTACACCAACATACTGTACCATCTCACCAGATACATGTTTATGCCCCTGGGGGCCCCTCTAGTAGTTTCCTCCTGTGGTTTACACCAACATACTGTACCATCTCACCAGATTCATGTTTATGTCCCTGGGGGGCCCCCTCTAGTAGTTTCCTCCTGTGGTTTACACCAAGACAATTTAACATACTGTACCATCTCACCAGATACATGTTTATGTCCCTGGGGGCCCCTCTAGTAGTTTCCTCCTGTGGTTTACACCAACATACTGTACCGTCTCACCAGATACATGTTTATGTCCCTGGGGGCCCCTCTAGTAGTTTCCTCCTGTGGTTTACACCAAGACAATTTAACATACTGTACCATCTCACCAGATACATGTTTATGCCCCTGGGGGCCCCTCTAGTAGTTTCCTCCTGTGGTTTACACCAAGACAATTTAACATACTGTACCATCTCACCAGATACATGTTTATGCCCCTGGGGGGCCCCTCTAGTAGTTTCCTCCTGTGGTTTACACCAACATACTGTACCATCTCACCAGATACATGTTTATGCCCCTGGGGGCCCTCTAGTAGTTTCCTCCTGTGGTTTACACCAACATACTGTACCATCTCACCAGATACATGTTTATGCCCCTGGGGGCCCCTCTAGTAGTTTCCTCCTGTGGTTTACACCAACATACTGTACCATCTCACCAGATACATGTTTATGTCCCTGGGGGCCCCTCTAGTAGTTTCCTCCTGTGGTTTACACCAACATACTGTACCATCTCACCAGATACATGTTTATGCCCCTGGGGGCCCCTCTAGTAGTTTCCTCCTGTGGTCTACACCAAGACAATTTAACATACTGTACCATCTCACCAGATACATGTTTATGCCCCTGGGGGCCCCTCTAGTAGTTTCCTCCTGTGGTTTACACCAAGACAATTTAACATACTGTACCATCTCACCAGATACATGTTTATGTCCCTGGGGGGCCCCTCTAGTAGTTTCCTCCTGTGGTCTACACCAACATACTGTACCATCTCACCAGATACATGTTTATGCCCCTGGGGGGCCCCTCTAGTAGTTTCCTCCTGTGGTTTACACCAACATACTGTACCATCTCACCAGATACATGTTTATGCCCCTGGGGGGGCCCCCTCTAGTAGTTTCCTCCTGTGGTTTACACCAAGACAATTTAACATACTGTACCATCTCACCAGGAATCGTTTATTTATTCGTTTAGTTGATTTATTTAACTATTTCCTCATTCATGTATTTCTGTGTTATCTATGTATCTCACCAGGAACTGATCGTCATTTAGTTTAATGTCTTTAATTATTGAATCATCCGTGTATCAATGTGTCCCCTGGTCTTACGAAGATCAATCTGTTATCAATATGAGTTATATTCATGTTATTATTTATTCATCCACATAGTGTTATATTACGCACAGGTTCCACACAGGATCAATAAGCATATTTCTCCCCAATAATTAATCAATAAGCACATTACTCACCAATAATTAATCAATAAGCACATTACTCACCAATAATTAATCAATAAGCACATTACTCACCAATAATTAATCAATAAGCACATTACTCACCAATAATTAATCAATAAGCACATTACTCACCAATAATTAATCAATAAGCATATTTCTCCCCAATAATTAATCAATAAGCACATTACTCACCAATAATTAATCAATAAGCACATTACTCACCAATAATTAATCAATAAGCACATTACTCACCAATAATTAATAAGCATATTACGCACCAATAATTAATCAATAAGCATATTACGCACCAATAATTAATCAATAAGCACATTACTCACCAATAATTAATCAATAAGCATATTACGCACCAATAATTAATCAATAAGCATCTTACTCGCCAATAATTAATCAATAAGCACATTACTCACCAATAATTAATCAATAAGCATATTACGCACCAATAATTAATCAATAAGCATCTTACTCGCCAATAATTAATCAATAAGCATCTTACTCGCCAATAATTAATCAATAAGCATATTTCTCCCCAATAATTAATCAATAAGCACATTACTCACCAATAATTAATCAATAAGCACATTACTCACCAATAATTAATCAATAAGCACATTACTCACCAATAATTAATCAATAAGCACATTACTCACCAATAATTAATCAATAAGCATATTTCTCCCCAATAATTAATCAATAAGCACATTACTCACCAATAATTAATCAATAAGCACATTACTCACCAATAATTAATCAATAAGCACATTACTCACCAATAATTAATCAATAAGCACATTACTCACCAATAATTAATCAATAAGCATATTACGCACCAATAATTAATCAATAAGCATCTTACTCGCCAATAATTAATCAAAAGCATATTACTCGCCAATAATTAATCAATAAGCACATTACTCACCAATAATTAATCAATAAGCACATTACTCACCAATAATTAATCAAAAGCATATTACTCACCAATAATTAATCAATAAGCATATTACTCACCAATAATTAATCAATAAGCACATTACTCACCAATAATTAATCAATAAGCACATTACTCACCAATAATTAATCAATAAGCATATTACTCACCAATAATTAATCAATAAGCACATTACTCACCAATAATTAATCAATAAGCACATTACTCACCAATAATTAATCAATAAGCATATTACTCACCAATAATTAATCAATAAGCACATTACTCACCAATAATTAATCAATAAGCACATTACTCACCAATAATTAATCAATAAGCATATTACTCACCAATAATTAATCAATAAGCACATTACTCACCAATAATTAATCAATAAGCACATTACTCACCAATAATTAATCAAAAGCATATTACTCACCAATAATTAATCAATAAGCACATTACTCACCAATAATTAATCAGTAAGCATATTACGCACCAATAATTAATCAATAAGCATCTTACTCGCCAATAATTAATCAAAAGCATATTACTCGCCAATAATTAATCAATAAGCACATTACTCACCAATAATTAATCAATAAGCACATTACTCACCAATAATTAATCAATAAGCATATTACTCACCAATAATTAATCAATAAGCACATTACTCACCAATAATTAATCAATAAGCACATTACTCACCAATAATTAATCAATAAGCACATTACTCACCAATAATTAATCAATAAGCATCTTACTCACCAATAATTAATCAATAAGCACATTACTCACCAATAATTAATCAATAAGCACATTACTCACCAATAATTAATCAATAAGCACATTACTCACCAATAATTAATCAATAAGCACATTACGCACCAATAATTAATCAATAAGCACATTACTCACCAATAATTAATCAATAAGCACATTACTCACCAATAATTAATCAATAAGCACATTACTCACCAATAATTAATCAATAAGCATCTTACTCACCAATAATTAATCAATAAGCACATTACTCACCAATAATTAATCAATAAGCATATTACTCACCAATAATTAATCAATAAGCACATTACTCACCAATAATTAATCAATAAGCACATTACTCACCAATAATTAATCAATAAGCACATTACTCACCAATAATTAATCAATAAGCACATTACTCACCAATAATTAATCAATAAGCATATTACTCACCAATAATTAATCAATAAGCACATTACTCACCAATAATTAATCAATAAGCACATTACTCACCAATAATTAATCAATAAGCACATTACTCACCAATAATTAATCAATAAGCATATTACTCACCAATAATTAATCAATAAGCACATTACTCACCAATAATTAATCAATAAGCACATTACTCACCAATAATTAATCAATAAGCACATTACTCACCAATAATTAATCAATAAGCACATTACTCACCAATAATTAATCAATAAGCACATTACTCACCAATAATTAATCAATAAGCACATTACTCACCAATAATTAATCAATAAGCACATTACTCACCAATAATTAATCAATAAGCACATTACTCACCAATAATTAATCAATAAGCACATTACGCACCAATAATTAATCAATAAGCATATTACGCACTAATAATGAATCAATAAGCACATTAATAGTTATTAGTCCTTTGATTTTTGTATCTCTTCAGTCATCTATCATAATAATAAAATAACAGACTCTTTTTATCCCGTAGTGCGTTCCGTATATTTTGGTAACGGGGGGGGGGGGGGGAACCCAGCAGGAAGTGAACCCCGCGGTCCTGGCGTTGTAAGTGCCTCCGTGCTCAACCAGCTTGAGTTACAGAGGACCACACTTTATCTATGGCCTGGTCCCCTTTAAATGTACTGTCATCCATTGACCGTTTGTTCATTATTCCCTCATCCATGTATTCATCCACAGGTTATATATCATGATATAATATATGTCATTTGGCAGACTCTTTTCATCCACAGGTTATATATCATTATATAATATATGGCATTTAGCAGACTCTTTTATCCAAAGTGCATAATTATTTTGTTAAATGTAAAGGTGGTCCTGGGAATTCAACCCATTATCATGGCCTTGTAAGCCTCGTGCTCTACCATTTGTGGTTAACTTTATTTAACTCGGCACGTCAGTTAAGAACAAATTATTATTTTCAATGACGGCCTAGGAACAGTTGGATTAACTGCCTGTTCAGGGGCAGAACGACAGATTTGTACCTTGTCAGCTCGGGGATTCGATCCAGCATCCTTTTGGTTACTGGCCCAACGCTCTAACCCTTTGCCGCCTCTGCAGGGGCTCAGATATTTGATGAATTTTTATCTCTCCCCAGGTCCACACAAGATCAAGTTCATCCCAGAGATGGTGGGTCCCATCCTAGAGATGACTCTGGTCCCAGAGATAGAGCTGAGGAAAGCTACCATCCCCATCTTCTTCGACATGATGCAGTGTGAATTCCACTTCACATGCAGCTTCCAACGGGTCTGTACCAGTCAGTCAGTCTGTCCATCAATCAGCCGGTCAATCAGCCAGTCAGTCATTCGGTCAATCAGCCTGTCAATCAATCGTCAGTCAATCAGCCGGTCAATCAGTCAGTCAGTATATTAATCAATCAATCAATCAGTCAGTCAGTCAGTATATTAATCAATCAGTCAGTCAGTATATTAATCAATCAGTCAATCAGTCAGTCAGTCAGTATATTAATCAATCAGTCAGTCAGTATATTAATCAATCATTCACTCTTTGCCTTACTGATATCCCATTGGTCACATGTGGACCAATCAAACCCCCCCTCTTTTCCTTACTGATATCTCATTGGTCACATGTGGTGTTCCACCAATCAAAAGTCTAAGTCTCTTGTCTGCTACAGAATAGTATATCCAGAGGTTAGACTTCAGAAACATGTGTTTGTCCATGTATCTCGTAGGTGACTGTTTGTTTCGTTGGTATTACGTTCCCAGTCTAACCCAGTCTCCTGCAGAATTCTCTGTACTGAATCTGATGTCACTTCCTTTACCATCCATGCCATGTTGAAGTCGGCCTGGCCTGTGGCTGTCTCCCAGATCCTCCCAGTCAGTCTCCCAGATCCTCCCAGTCAGTCTCCCAGATCCTCTCAGTCAGTCTCCCAGATCCTCCCAGTCTGTCTCCCAGATCCTCCCAGTCAGTCTCCCAGATCCTCCCAGTCAGTCTCCCAGATCCTCCCTGTCAGTCTCCCAGATCCTCCCAGTCAGTCTCCCAGATCCTCCCAGTCAGTCTCCCAGATCCTCCCAGTCAGTCTCCCAGATCCTCCCAGTCAGTCTCCCAGATCCTCCCAGTCTGTCTCCCAGATCCTCCCAGTCAGTCTCCCAGATCCTCCCAGTCAGTCTCCCAGATCCTCCCTGTCAGTCTCCCAGATCCTCCCAGTCAGTCTCCCAGATCCTCCCAGTCAGTCTCCCAGATCCTCCCAGTCAGTCTCCCAGATCCTCCCAGTCTGTCTCCCAGATCCTCCCAGTCAGTCTCCCAGATCCTCCCAGTCAGTCTCCCAGATCCTCCCAGTCTATCTCCCAGATCCTCCCAGTCTGTCTCCCAGATCCTCCCAGTCAGTCTCCCAGATCCTCCCAGTCAGTCTCCCAGATCCTCCCAGTCTGTCTCCCAGATCCTCCCAGTCAGTCTCCCAGATCCTCCCAGTCAGTCTCCCAGATCCTCCCAGTCAGTCTCCCAGATCCTCCCAGTCAGTCTCCCAGATCCTCCCAGTCAGTCTCCCAGATCCTCCCAGTCAGTCTCCCAGATCCTCCCAGTCAGTCTCCCAGATCCTCCCAGTCAGTCTCCCAGATCCTCCCAGTCAGTCTCCCAGATCCTCCCAGTCAGTCTCCCAGATCCTCCCAGTCAGTCTCCCAGATCCTCCCAGTCAGTCTCCCAGATTCTCCCAGTCAGTCTCCCAGATCCTCCCAGTCAGTCTCCCAGATCCTCCCAGTCAGTCTCCCAGATCCTCCCAGTCTGTCTCCCAGATCCTCCCAGTCTGTATCCCAGATCCTCCCAGTCAGTCTCCCAGATCCTCCCAGTCTGTCTCCCAGATCCTCCCAGTCTGTCTCCCAGATCCTCCCAGTCAGTCTCCCAGATCCTCCCAGTCAGTCTCCCAGATCCTCCCTGTCAGTCTCCCAGATCCTCCCTGTCAGTCTCCCAGAATAGGGTAGTAGTGCACTACTTTAGACCAGGGTCTATAGGGGAGTAGTGCACTACTTTAGACCAGGGTCTATAGGGTAGTAGTGCACTACTTTAGACCAGGGTCTATAGGGTAGTAGTGCACTACTTTAGACCAGGGTCTATAGGGTAGTAGTGCACTACTTTAGACCAGGCCTATAGGGTAGTAGTGCACTACTTTAGACCAGGACCTATAGGGTAGTAGTGCACTACTTTAGACCAGGGTCTATAGGGTAGTAGTGCACTACTTTAGACCAGGGTCTATAGGGTAGTAGTGCACTACTTTAGACCAGGCCCTATAGGGTAGTAGTGCACTACTTTAGACCAGGGTCTATAGGGTAGTAGTGCACTACTTTAGACCAGGGTCTATAGGGTAGTAGTGCACTACTTTAGACCAGGGTCTATAGGGTAGTAGTGCACTACTTTAGACCAGGGTCTATAGGGTAGTAGGGCACTACTTTAGACCAGGGCCTATAGGGTAGTAGTGCACTACTTTAGACCAGGGTCTATAGGGTAGTAGTGCACTACTTTAGACCAGGGTCTATAGGGTAGTAGTGCACTACTTTAGACCAGGGTCTATAGGGTAGTAGTGCACTACTTTAGACCAGGACCTATAGGGTAGTAGTGCACTACTTTAGACCAGGGTCTATAGGGTAGTAGTGCACTACTTTAGACCAGGGTCTATAGGGTAGTAGTGCACTACTTTAGACCAGGGTCTATAGGGTAGTAGGGCACTACTTTAGACCAGGGCCTATAGGGTAGTAGTGCACTACTTTAGACCAGGGTCTATAGGGTAGTAGTGCACTACTTTAGACCAGGGTCTATAGGGTAGTAGTGCACTACTTTAGACCAGGACCTATAGGGTAGTAGTGCACTACTTTAGACCAGGGTCTATAGGGTAGTAGTGCACTACTTTAGACCAGGGTCTATAGGGTAGTAGTGCACTACTTTAGACCAGGGTCTATAGGGTAGTAGTGCACTACTTTAGACCAGGGTCTATAGGGTAGTAGTGCACTACTTTAGACCAGGACCTATAGGGTAGTAGTGCACTACTTTAGACCAGGGTCTATAGGGTAGTAGTGCACTACTTTAGACCAGGGCCTATAGGGTAGTAGTGCACTACTTTAGACCAGGACCTATAGGGTAGTAGTGCACTACTTTAGACCAGGGTTTATAGGGTAGTAGTGCACTACTTTAGACCAGGGTCTATAGGGTAGTAGTGCACTACTTTAGACCAGGGTCTATAGGGTAGTAGTGCACTACTTTAGACCAGGGTCTATAGGGTAGTAGTGCACTACTTTAGACCAGGGTCTATAGGGTAGTAGTGCACTACTTTAGACCAGGCCCTATAGGGTAGTAGTGCACTACTTTAGACCAGGGTCTATAGGGTAGTAGTGCACTACTTTTGACCAGGACCTATAGGGTAGTAGTGCTCTACTTTTGACCAGGGCCTATAGGGTAGTAGTGCACTACTTTAGACCAGGGTCTATAGGGTAGTAGTGCACTACTTTAGACCAGGGTCTATAGGGTAGTAGTGCACTACTTTAGACCAGGCCCTATAGGGTAGTAGTGCACTACTTTAGACCAGGGTCTATAGGGTAGTAGTGCACTACTTTTGACCAGGACCTATAGGGTAGTAGTGCACTACTTTTGACCAGGGCCTATAGGGTAGTAGTGCACTACTTTAGACCAGGGTCTATAGGGTAGTAGTGCACTACTTTAGACCAGGGTCTATAGGGTAGTAGTGCACTACTTTAGACCAGGGTCTATAGGGTAGTAGTGCACTACTTTAGACCAGGACCTATAGGGTAGTAGTGCACTACTTTAGACGAAGGTTTATAGGGTAGTAGTGCACTACTTTAGACCATTATTTATAGGGTAGTAGTGCACTACTTTAGACCAGGCCCTATAGGGTAGTAGGGCACTACTTTAGACCAGGGCCTATAGGGTAATAGTGCACTACTTTAGACCAGGGTCTATAGGGTAGTAGTGCACTACTTTAGACCAGGGTCTATAGGGTAGTAGGGCACTACTTTAGACCAGGGTCTATAGGGTAGTAGTGCACTACTTCTGACCAGGACCTGTAGTGCACTATATAGGGAATAGGGAGCCATTTGAGACATATACAAATAGCTTTCTAGTCTGCAGTGTAAAACTTAGCAGAGAGAGAGTTGCCTCTCTTCCTCCAGAGCGATCCGTCTCTCTTCCTCCAGAGCGATCCTTCTCTCTTCCTCCAGAGCGATCCGTCTCTCTTCCTCCAGAGCGATCCGTCTCTCTTCCTCCAGAGCGATCCGTCTCTCTTCCTCCAGAGCGATCCGTCTCTCTTCCTCCAGAGCGATCCTTTTCTCTTCCTCCAGAGCGAGTCGTCTCTCTTCCTCCAGAGCGATCCGTCTCTCTTCCTCCAGAGCGATCCGTCTCTCTTCCTCCAGAGCGATCCGTCTCTCTTCCTCCAGAGCGAGCCGTCTCTCTTCCTCCATAGCGAGCCGTCTCTCTTCCTCCATAGCGAGCCGTCTCTCTTCCTCCAGAGCGATCCGGCTCTCTTCCTCCAGAGCGAGCCGTCTCTCTTCCTCCAGTGCCA